>NW_006922700.1:279620-281411 GCF_000298275.1 Orycteropus afer afer | reverse complement strand
GGTCCAGGATTATCTTCTGTGTCTGTGTTAATTGGTTTCCCTTTTCTTTGTTGAAGAGGGTCTGTGCAGTCTTTCTGCCTAGTCCGCCATATTGCTGGAACTCAAGAACGCCATTTCTTTTCTTCTTTTAAATTGTGATTTGGGTGAAGATTTACAGAGCAAAGTCACTTTCCACACAGCAGTTCAAATACACTTTGTCTCATGACATTGACCACAATTTCCCACAATGCAACAGCTCCCCTCTCACTTCCTCCTGACAGTTACCTCTTCCCTGTGTCCATCCCTCATGCACTCCTACCCCCTGAGTTGTCTCCCTGTGCATAAGCAGCCCTTCTTTCTCCCATGATTGGAGAACGCCATTTCTGTCTTCCAAGCATTCACACTTCAAATTAGGAATCCTTTCTGGCGCGATCTTCTCTGGAAACCCTGGCTCCAGTCATCTGCCAAACTCAACAGTTTCTCACTTTTCATAAAAACATCTCTCACACACACTGCTCCTTCCTTTCTCTCCATTTTCACTATGCCACCCCTGACCTGGCCTACATCAACAGTGGACTCCCAACTCGTCCCCACGCTGCTGGCCTTTTCACTTTCCAATCCACTGCCTGCTCTGCTGCCATGGTGGTTCCCTGGACTCCTGAGGCCCATGAGGGAAAGATGAGAGGAAACTAAAGCAGGACAGCCCTTCCAGGCCCGAGTCCCTGGGATCCTGTGATCCCAGCCCCTCCACGCTCATCACTCCAAGATCGGGAGCTCTGCCTAATTCACAACTGAATTTAGACTTGCACTGATTTCTTCTGGAATCGCACAGAGTATGAGTCTTTGTAATAACAAGGTCTTCTTATTAAAAGGAAGGACACCAAGTTGGTCTTTTCTCATGTGTATTGAGTTTAGAAATCGTCTTCAATTAAGAAAAAGAGTTTTCTTAGACTTCTCTGAATTTAAGCAGATTCTCATGTTGAAGGCTTTCTGATTCTATGTATTTATCCCATTACTGTATTATTTAGCTTTTATTCAAAGCTGTGGAGTAAATTAAAATCTTCCTCTGACACTTCTAATTTGGAATTTGCAAAGTTTGGGCAATCCCTTTGTATTTGGTTTCCATGGTTTTTGAAAATCACTTCAGAAACCAAACACTTTTGAAACACTTCTGTGTATAAAGCATAACTACAAATAAAACTTTGGTGTTTCTACTTGGTTCTCTTTGTGTCTGTTGTTGTTGTTAGGTGCTGTCAAGTCAGTTCTGACTCACAGTGACCTTAAAAAAGTAAGTCTTAAAAAAAGTAAGCATAAGGCCAAGTATGCAGAACTTTACTAAAATTCAGAGAATGACTGAAGTACTTGGGACATATGAATCATCTCTCCTTATGATTTTGTGAGTGAACTTTGAGTTTACATGTACGTTATCAACTGCAGGTGCAACAGAACAAAACACTGCCCGTCCTGTGCCAGCCTCACAATCCCTGCTACACCTGAGCTCATAGTTGCACCGACTGTGTCAATCCATCTCGTTGAGGGCCTTCCCCTCTTTCGTTGACCCTCCACTTTACCAAGCATGACGCCCTTCTCTAGGGAATGGTCCCTTCTAACGACACAACCAAAGACAAAGTCTGGCCCTTCTCGCTTCCAAGGAGCATTCTGGCTGCACTTCCTCCAGGACAGATCTGTTAGTTCTTCTGGAAGTTCATGGGACTTTCAGCATTCTTCGTCAGCACCACAACTCAAAAGCATCAACTCTTCTTCGGTCTTCCTTATTCATTGTCCAGCTCTCACATGCATATGAGGTGACTG
>NW_006922700.1:273900-279151 GCF_000298275.1 Orycteropus afer afer | reverse complement strand
GTGTTCTGGAATTCCTATTCTTCTCAAGATTATCCATAATTTGTTATGATCCACACAACTGAATGCCTTTGCATAGTCAATAAAATACAAGTAAACATCTTTCTGGTATTCTTTGCTTTCAGCCAAGATCCATCTGACATCAGCAATCCCTTGCTCTGTGTCCTCTTCTGAATCCAGTTTGCATTTCTGGAAGTTCTCTGTCAATATACTGCTGCAATTTTTTAAATTATCTTCAGTAAGATTTTACTTGCATGTGATATTAATGATTTTTTTAAATATAATTTCTACATTCTGTGGGATCACCTTTCTTTGGAATGGGTACATATATGGATCTCTTCCAGTCAGTTGGCCAGGTAGCTGTTCTTCTAAATCTCTTGGCATAGCCGAGTGAGTGCCTCCAGCAGGGTGTCTGTTTGTTGAAACATCTCAATGGGTGTCCCATCAATTCCTGGAGCCTTATTTTTTGCCAATTCCTTCAGTGCAGTTTCGACTTCTTCCTTCAATACCATTGGTTCTTGATCACATGCCACCTCCTGAAAGGGATGATCATCTACTAATTCTTTTTGATATAGTGACTCTGTGTATACCTTCCATCTTCTTTTGATGTTTCCTGCATCATTCAATATATTGCCCATAGAATCTTTCAATATTGCAACTTGAGGCTTAAATTTCCTCTTCAGTTCTTTCAGCTTGAGAAATGCTGAGCATGTTCTTCCCTTCTGGCTTTCCAATTCCATGTCTTTGCACATTTCATTATAATAATTGACTTTGTCTTCTCAAGCTGCTCTTCAAAATCTTCTGTTTAGCTCTTTTATCTTGTCATTTCTTCATTTTCTTTAGCTACTTTCTGTTCAAGGGGAAGTTTCAGGGTCTCTTCTGACATCCATTTTGGTCTTTTCTTCCTTTCCTGTCTTTTTTATGACCTTTTGCGTTCTTCATGTGTGATGCTCTCAGTGTCATCCCACAATTCCTCTGGTTTTTGGTCATTAGTGTTCAGTGCATCAAATCTTTACATGGTCTCTGAATTCAGGACGGATATAATCAAGGTCATATTTTGGCTCTCGTGGACTGTTTTAATTGTCTTCAGCTTCAACTTGAACTTGCATATGAGCAGTGGTCTGTTCCATAGTTAGCTCCTGGCCTTGTTTTGGCCAAAGATATTGAGCTTCTCCATTCCCTCTTGCCACAAATATAGTCTACTGGCCTTGTTTTGGCCAAAGATATTGAGCTTCTCCATTCCCTCTTGCCACAGATATAGTCAATCTGATTCCTGTGTACTCCGTCTGGCACAGTCCACATATATAGCCACCATTTATGTTGTTGAAAAAAGGTATTTGCGATAAGTTGTTGGTCTTAGAAAATTCTATCACGCGATCTCCAGTGTTATTTCTATCAAGGCCAAATTTTCCAACTACCAGTGATTCTTCTTTGTTTCCAGCATTTCCAATTACCAGTGATAATCAACACATCTTGAATGCACATTTGGTCAATTTCAGAATGCAGAAGTTGGTAAAAGTCTTCAAATTCCTCATCTTTGGCTTTGATGGTTTGTGCATACATTTGAATAATAGTAGTATTAACTGGTCTTCCTCATGGGCATAAGGATATTATCCTATCACTGGCAGCACTGTACTTCAGGACAGATATTGACACATTCTTTGTGAAGATGAATGCCACACCATTGCTCTTCAATCTGTTATTCCCGGTAAAATAAATCATATGATTTTCTGATTCAAAATGGCCAAAACTAGTCCATTTCAGCTCACTAACGCCTAGGATATCAATCTTTACGCGTTCCATTTCATCTTTTACAACTTCCAGTTTTCCTAGATTCAGACTTTGCACATTCCAGGTTCTGATTATTAATGGATGTTTGCAGCTGTTTCTTCTCATGTTGAGTCATGTCACATCAGCAAACGGAGGTTCCAAAAGCTTTACTCCACCCACATCATTAAGCCTGGCTCAACTCTGAGGAGGCAGTTCTTCCCCAGTCATATTTTGAGTACCTTCCAACTTTAGGGGTTCATCTTCTGGTACCGTATCACACAACATTTCAGGGCTATTCATGAAGTTTTCCTGTAATATATCAGACACTGCTGTGTCTAGCAGAAAGAAACTGAAACTACTCATCATCCTGAAATAAACAATTTTCTAATTTTACAAATATTTTGGTAGCTTGACCTTCCTTCTCTGTCCCCACTGACTCATTGAGTGGGCAGCTGACAGTAATCATGGATGTTTATGATGTCGATAATCAAGGATGACTGGCTATTGAAAAGGAAGTGCACAGGAATCAGATTGACTATATCTGTGGCAAGAGGGAATGGAGAAGCTCAATATCTTTGGCCAAAACAAGGCCAGGAGCTAACTATGGAACAGACCATTGCTCATATGCAAGCTCAAGTTGAAGCTGAAGACAATTAAAACAGTCCACGAGAGCCAAAATATGACCTTGATTATATCCGTCCTGAATTCAGAGACCATGTAAAGATTTGATGCACTGAACACCAATGACCAATGACAACACCAATGACAGTGGACCCAATGACCAACACCAATGACAGTGGACCCACTGTGAGCCTGTCCATTGGCTGGCCGGCAATCCAGATCACGGAGGTCCTAGGCTCAGAAAGATGGTGGGACCCACCACACGCCTCTCTCAGAAAACTGAACTAAGACACAGGAAGGTGGGTCTATAACAGAAAGCTCAAGCATGGAGCTGAACTGAGGTCCATCAGGGACAGCACTGGGCCCCGAAGGGTCCACCCACTGACACTTCTGCCCGTGGACAGTTTTCACTCTAGAAAACTTCTCCTAGAAGCCAGTGTAAAGAGCCTCTGATCCTGCCAACCCAATAAGCCTCAGTGAGCACAAGTCACAGTAGGCAACTCTATGCATGCCATACTTCATCATTTGACCTTCTGATCCCGTATCATTCATATGTTCTCAATGGTGAATGCATAAAGAATCCTTCAGAGAATTACATTAGACGTGAGGTGGCACAGTGTGTGGCGTCATCCAGTCAACTCCAACTCACGGTGACTCCAGGGGCCAGAGAAGATCTGCCCCAGAGTTTTCTAGGCAGTAATCTTTATGGAAGCAGATGACCATGTCTCTCTCCTGCTGAGTGGCTGGTGGGTTCAAATAGCTGATCTTTTGGTCAGCAGCCAAGAATTCACCCACTGCACCATCAGGGCCCCTATGGTACAAGGTAGGTGCTAAGTAAATATTTCTGAATGAGTGCATCAATAACTCAATGAGCTATCACATAACAGTATTTAGCAGGAATACATAAGGTCTCAGGAAATTTTATTGACCATCTTCATTCCACCTCTGCCTTAGCTCTCTAGTGCTGCTGTAACAGAAACACCACAAATGGACGACTTAGACAGAAGTGTATTCTCCCACAGTTTAGGAGCTAGAAGTACAAATTCAGGGTGCCAGCTCCAAGGGAAGGCTTTCTCTCTGTGTCGGCTCTGGGGGAAGGGTCTTGCCTGTTTTGAGCATCTGGTCCTGTGGGATCTTCCTGTGGCCTCCCATCTGTCTCCCAGTATCTCTGCTTCGCCCTCACTTGTTTAATCTCTTTTATATCTCAAGAGATTTACTTCAAACACACTCTACACTAACACTGTCATATTAACATAACAACAAAAAAATTCCCAAATGGGATAGTAACCACAGCATATGGGTTTAGGATTTACAAGACACATTTTTTGGGACATAATTCAAACCATAAGAACCTCATATATTTGTCTTTCCATTTTAGTAGCATGGTCTACATCTAGGAGCCCTAGTGGCACAGTGGTTATGCTCTCAGCTGCTAATTGGAAGTCTGGCTCTCTGCAGGAGAAAGATGAGGCAGTCTGCTTCCATAAAGATTATAGCCTTGGTCATCCTATGGGGCATTTCTACTCTGCTGTATAGGATAACATGAGTTGGAAATGACTGAATGGTGGTGGATCTGGTTTTCTGTTTGGGGTCTACGTCCTTGCAGAGTGTGGGATATGGACCATAATTATCAGCATCACCAGGAAGACTGCTAGGAACGCAGAACACTGGGCTCCACCCAAGCACAACTGGATCAGAATGTGCATGTTACAAGCCCTCAGCTGAGCTCTGTGCATAAAATGGGACAAGGGCTTCTGTAGGCTGTGGAGGTTATCACAGAGAAAGTTAATCAGTTCTTTGGCCCTTAATTCTGGGTACAATAGAATCATCTAAGGTCCTTTAAAAAAAACTACTGATGACCAGGCACCATCCCCAACTAATTAAATTAAATTCAGACTTACTGAGTTAAGTAATAGGAACTGAGCCCTCACACTGCATGGAAACTGTACTACCACACTATACATGGTGAGACTAAGTCTTCACTGCAAATCTAATGTACACGTGCACTTAGCAGTTCTCCACCTGCAAGACAGTCACAACACAATGGAAGGCAGAAAACACACATATGCTCACGTATTTTGTGAACTGATATGAGTAGCCAATCAGTTGAAAGGGGAGTGTCCTCAGGGGTGTGGCCTGCCTCCAGTATATAACTGGATGTTCTGTCAAAGCCCACTCCCTATTGATCCTACACTCATTTCATCGCCTGACATCCAGTTCTTGGGACGTAAGTATGCAGAAGCCTCCAGCCATATGCTTGACCTATAGATTGTGGATTTGTTAAACCTCACAACTGTGAGTGAGCAGAGATCTCCAATCTTCTGTTGTCTGAGCCACAGACTTGGGACTTGCCAGCCACAACTGCATGAGTCATTTCCTTAAAGTAAATTTCTCTCTCTCTCTCTCTATATATATGTACATTTCACTGGTTTTGCTCATCTAGAGAACCCAGACTAAGACAGGGCCCATGAGGATAAATGAAGAAGAAAAAAGCCAACCAAACCCATTGCCATCAAGTTGATTCTGAGTCATCGCAACCCTATAGGACAGAGTAGAACTGCCCCATCACATTTCCAAAGCTGTCATCTTTGCAAGAGCAGACTACCACATCTTTCTCCTGTGGAGTAGCTGGTGGGTTTAAGTGCTTTTGGTGAGCTGCCAAGCACTTAACCACTAGGGGCTCACATGAAGAAGGGACAGAGTAAATTAAAGGTAGAATGATACTAATGAAGAAAACCCTGCTGGAGAAACTAAGAACATGAGTTGTGACTTAAAGAACAAAAGAAAACAGTTTGCTTAAAGTAGAAAGAATATCTTGTACCAGGCTGGAAACTAACACCAACATAAGGAGATTAAAAAAAAA
>NW_006922700.1:269245-272880 GCF_000298275.1 Orycteropus afer afer | reverse complement strand
GGAGCAGGGTTGTGCCGAGCTTCACGATCCCGGCCTGGCTGCCCCTTCACCCTTCGTAGAACTGACCATGGAACCCTCGAGTCCCACCGAAAAATAGTGAGTTTGTTCTGCATTTCCTACGTGGTTAAATGTGGCCTGGGTTTTTCCTTAACTGGAATACATAGCTTCTGTTGATCATCCCTCAGCAGCACTTACATAGAGATTTTTCAAGCCTGTGGACAAGGGCGTCACCCTTGAATGGGCCACAGCCCCACCCCTAGCTTTAAACGTCTGAACCCTGGAATCTATTTCTATAGCTTTTAATGCCACTGCCTAGTGGGTGAGCGGCCGTGCACTGCAGGCATCATTCTGCATACAAAATAATTTCTGTTTGAAGATGCACCTAGAGTAATCTCAAGGCATTAAAGGCAATGATTTGCATTTCAAATGTACGCTAAAATGCATCGGCTTGCTCACAGTAAGACCCTGTAAACAACTCCACTGAGCTGGCACGTGGTACCTGACCTCTGACCCCCCATTTCTGAAGCTTCTTCTCATGATACCTTCTCTGATAAAGGAAGCAGGAGGCACCCCACCGTTCTGGTTTTCTCTTCAGCATCTTTGATTATTAGCCAGACAGAACCCACTTCCCTCTTATCAGCATTCGCACTTCCCCTCCAGGGAGCCGTCTTTCTTAGTGTTTGTGCCTTTTAACCGGCTTACTTTTTTATAGGAGCTTTGCTCTTCACAGATGAGCCAAAAGTCTTCCCGATATCTTGGTCTGCGCATATGGGCAAGAGATTTAAATGTTCTTCAAGTCAAATAAATCTTTTTTTCTTCCCCCATTAGGATTTATTCCAGAAATTTTATACCTGGGAAGTTCTTTCCGGATTTTGGGATCATACCCAACAGTTGTGAATTATTTTGTTTTGTACAGTTGTATATTTCACGTGTGTCTCTCTTATCGCCTGGGAAGGGGTGTGGTCCCCGAGGCTCCATGTTCCCTCCTGGAATCGTGTCCCTCTGACTTACTCTGAGTTCACACACTATTGTATCATGGTTGTTGGTGACATGGAATTGAGTCCCACTCAGTGACCCCAAGGCGCTCTGGCAGCACAGTGCCTAGGGCATCTGACTGCTAACCAGAGGGTTGGCAGTTCAAACCCACCAGCTGCTACTCCCTGGAAGCAAGACTGGGCAACCTACTTCCATAAAGATTTACCACCTTGGAAACCCAACAGGGGTCACACTATGACCTGGAATCGACTTGACGGCAGTGGGTTTTTTGTTTTTTCCATAGCAACCCCACGTGGCAGAGCAGCCCCCCAGGGCTCTCTAGACTGTCACCTTCACAGAAGCAGGTTGCCAGGGCATTTTCTCACAGAGCCACCGCGTGGGCTTGAACTGCCAACCTTCTGGTGGGCAGCCAAGCGCTTAACCCCTGGCCCACCAGGGCTCCTTACCGTGATGTTAGGTTAGATAATAAGGTACGACTCTGGACTTCCATTCCTGCCGGACAGAGCTGTCCGTCTTTCCTTGTCTCGGCAGCAGATCCTTCTGAAGGCTGCCGCCTATCAGCTTAGGTTGAATTCGACTGCGGCCGGAGGCCCAGCCCTGAGCAAGGGATTCTGCACTTTTCCTGCCGCTGCTCCACAGGGAGCAGGGAGTTCTCAGCTCCGGCTGATTCGGCCGCTCAAGAAGCCACAGCGAACTCGCAAGTCTCTCTTCGTGCATCACCCACCTCAGCAACGGCTACCGCGGGCCTGAGAGACGCAAACTGGCGCTGGGTGAACGACTCTGCAGCACACGTCCCCATAGCTCTACAGAACGTTTACATCATCCGGGGAAAACAGCCCCGACTCTTTGAAAATCTTCACAGCTATGATTTGTTTATCCTTCCTGATGGCGTCTGGAATTGAGATGTCAAATTTCATGGGGTTTGTGACTGGAATTCCTCACTCTAAGAATATGGTTTGTCTTTATTTATTTATATCTTCTTAAATGTCTTTCAATAACGATTTGTTGGAAATGATGCCAGGCTCATCAAGTTACTGTCAAGTTTTCTCAGATACTTAGTGTTCTGGGCTTATTCTGTGAGAATTGTCTCTCATTGTTTTTTTTATGCCATCAAGCATAGTCCCAATTTTTAGATTTGACTTCTATTTACTGAGAGAAGGAAAGCCTGCTTCCATTGATTTGATGACTGTCTCTGTGTGGGACATGTTTTCTCCTTGGAGGTCGGAGCAAGCATCATTTGGATATTCTAAATCCTTTTCTATTCCTCTCTACTTTATTGCACTTGTGGAAGGATATTCTCCTTCAATAGTGTGATTTTTCTTCAGGACCACATCTGTTATCTGCAGCCTCCAGCAGTTTTTACCCAGCAAATACCAACCCACCACCCCGCTGTTAAATACGTTTCAGCAGGAGGCAGCCTGTGATTCCTGTGAACCATAGCGCCGTGTCTCTCGTCCTTGTCTCAGAGAAGTGAGTGCTTCTCTGCTGTGTTGTCTCGTTAGCGACGGCTGCATAAGGAACCATCCCGCAGTTAGTGGCTGCACCGAACGGGACTGTTCCTCCTCCTCTTGCGGGCCTTCCTCACGCATCTGTGGGCAACTTCAGGTCAGAGAGGTGGCCCTGCTTCTGGAAAGGGACTAGGGCCATCCTCCAACAGCCTCTCGTCTTCCAAGAGGCTAGCCTGAGCTTGGCCTCCTGGTAGGTCCAAGAGAGCAAGAATCAAAATGGAAGTCCGTGTTCGAAGCTCTGCTTACATCAAGTCTCTTCCTGACCCATCACTGGGCATTCAAACCATCAACTGAAATACAACGGAGCAGGACCCTCTGCTGTTGGGCGTCGCCGCGTCGGTTCCAACTCACGGTGACCTGTGGGCACCAGTACAAAACCACTACCCAGTCCTGGAATGCCCTCACCAACGCCGCTTGGGCCCATCTATCTGCTGGAGGACCTTCCTCTCACTCACTGACCCTCTACCTCGCTAAGCATGATGTCCGTCTCCTGGGACTGGCCCCTCTGAAAACATGACCAAACTAGGTCAGAAGCAGCCTGGTCATTCTGGCTTCTAAGGAACACTCTGGTTCTCCTTCTTCCAAGATAGCTTTGTTGTGTTTCTGACGGTCCGTGGTATACTCAATACTCTTTGCCAACACCATAATTCATCTGCCACAGAGGTCATTTAATCCAAAGTTCCTAAATATTCATCCAAAGAACTGCCTCAAAATTGCATGGAGTGCTGCTTTTTAAAAAAAATAATAATATTTTACTGTGTCTTGGGTGAAAGTTTACACAGCAAATTAGGTTCCCATTTCACAATTTCTATACAAATCGTTCTTTAGTTACATTTTTCACAATGAGTCAACATTCTCTTTGAGTTTTGGTTGTTCCATTTCCCATGCCCTAGTTTCCTTGCAAGGAGCTCTGGTGATGCTGTAGTTAAAGCATTGGGCTGCTAATCAAAATGTCGGGGGTTTGTGCCCACCAGCCACTCTGCAGGAGAAAGATGAGGCATCTGCTTCTGTAAAGATTGACAGCCCTGGAAACCCTGTGGGGCAGTTCCACTCTGTCCTCTAGGGGCGCTGTGGGTCAGAATGGACTCCACGGCAGTGGGTGTGGTTTGGGCTTTGCTTCTGTGAAGATTG
>NW_006922700.1:266403-268715 GCF_000298275.1 Orycteropus afer afer | reverse complement strand
CACTCTGTCCTCTAGGGGCGCTGTGGGTCAGAATAGACTCCACAGCAGTGAGTGTGGTTTGGGCTTTGCTTCTGTGAAGATTGACAGCCTTGGAAACCCTGTGGTGCAGTTCCACTCTGTCCTCTAGGGGCGCTGTGAGTCAGAATCCACTTGATGGCAGTGGGGTTTTTTGGTTTGTTTGAGTTTCCCTCTCCTCCTCCCTTCTCGTCTTTGCTTTCGAGTAACTCTGACCTTTTAGTCTGATATAGACTAATGGAGCACCATATTCAACAACCAAACTCACTGTCATCAAGTCAATTCTGATTCATACTGACCCCCACTGGGCTTCCGAGGTGGTAAATCTATAGGGAAGTAGATTAGCCCGTCTTCCTTCCGTGGAGCAACTGATGTGTTTGAACCATCAACCCTCTGGTTAGCAGTCAAATGCACTGTGCCACCAGAGGTTTGTTTCTTTGTTTTTAATACTCAAGGGTAATATTCTTTACTGTGTCCCCTGGAGTGCTTCTTAAGAAAGTTGATTCTTCCCGTGGCTGGGTGGTACCACACCTGATAAACGTACCACACACTGTCTTTCACTGTTCTGTTGGTAGACATTTGATTTGTCTCCGGTGTGAACTATTGTTAGTTAGGATTCAGGAAACATTCTAAATCAGGCCATTTGCTTCTGTGACTTTCTAAGGAAGAACCGCTCGTAGCTGACACTGGAGAATTCTTTCAGTCTTCAAAATAAGTCACCTGAGAGTGTTCAAAATGGCTTAGTACCGACCTTCATTTTAAAATGATGCCACTATCAATTTGAAGAGCAGAACTCAGGGACAACTGAAAGTGTAAAGTGTGTTCACAGGAAAAAAAAGTACTGGAGCCTCAGTAAGCATCGCCGGTGCCAATCTGAAGGGAGGGCTCTGGGCTGCAGTCCACTCCTGTCCTTGCCTCGGGCAGTCCTGGGTGGCACAAACAGGCGCTCGACTCCCAACCAAGAGGTCAGCGCTTTGAGTCCACCCAGACGCACCGTGGAAGAAATGCCTGGCAACCTACTTCTGAAAACTCGGCCCCACAAAACCTTACGGGGCACAGCTCCCTGTCACACGAGGGGTCCCAGGAGGTAAAGCCTACAGGGCACAGCTCCCTGCCGCATGAGGGATCCCGGGAGTTAAGTTCAACTGAAGGGGCAACTGGTTGACCCTGCCAAGGACAGGACCCCTCCCCAGTTCAACATCTTAGGAATAAAATCAAAGCCATCTTGAACTATAAAAAAGTGACAAATGCCAAATTGGCAAATACAGTGTTATCTATGTTTCTTAGTAGTGATAAATCAGTTTTGCTTAAATGTACAGACAACGTGAAGCTGTGCATAAAGGGGCACACAGCTAATAGAGTGGATATAACCAAGAGCCAAACTCACTACCATCCAGTCAATTCCAACTCTTAGCAATCTCCTGGTTGGTCTCCAAGGCTGTCAATCTCTACAGAAGCAGACTGCCTCATCTTTCTCCCATGGAGCAGCTAGTGGGTTTGAACCACCAACCTTTGGGTTAGATGCCCAATGCCTTAAACACTATCCCACCAAAGCTCCTTAACCGAGTGGATAATAGGATCCAATTTGGAGCTGGATGTTTAATAGCGGGAACTCCAGGGATATAGTGCCTAAGGCATTTGACTGCTAACCAGAAGGCTGGTGATTCAAACCCACCAACCACTCCTCAGAAGGAAGACTAGGCAAACAGCAAAGGACTTGCCACAGAGTTTACAGAGACTCCAGAATCATCAGGAACTGAAACCTGATCAGTGGTTCCTGAATTGGCTCTACATTGAAATGATCTGTTCAGAAATAACTGAAGGAAAAGGCCTGAAGAAGGATGTGAGGGAAGTAAGTTTTTAAAAATTAAACACTCCTTGGTGGTTCAAACTCACCAGCTGCTCTGTAGAAGGAAGATGGGGCAATCTACTTCCATAAGGATTTACCACCTCGGAAACCTAAAGGGGTCACTGTGAGTTGGAATCGACTGTAAGGCCACAGTAAGGAGAAGAGGACACACAAAAGTGAGGTTAAAGAGAAGTTTTTATTCTGAGTTTCTGGGGGAGGTTTACAGGCCCCAGAGAGGGGCCCGGGCGAGGTTCAAGGGTCCCTGAGAGGGGGCCGGCTGGGGAGGGGAGGGTTTATAGTCTTGTGGAGGACCTAAGTGGGGACACTAAGGAAATAGTGGGGTCCAATTAGCTATTAGCATGGGTCTGCACTTAATTAGCATGAGGGGGCTTCACAAGAGGAAGCTTGCCACTGCATGGGACTTTACAGTCTGGGCGGGTTCTGTTAC
>NW_006922700.1:262610-263933 GCF_000298275.1 Orycteropus afer afer | reverse complement strand
AGCCATGGTATTTTCAATCGCCTCATATGCATGTGAGAGCTGGACAATGAATAAGGAAGACTGAAGAATTGATGCTTTTGAGCTGTGGTGTTGGTGAAGAATGCTGAAGGTACCACGTACTACTAGAAGGATGAACAAATCTGTTTTGGAGGAAGTGCAGCCAGAATGCTCTTTAGAAGTGAGGCTGCTGGGCACTGTGTCACCTCCTTTGACCATGCTGCTGGGAGGACATCACGCTTGGAAAAGCAGGTCAGAGAGACGGGGAAGATCCTGGATGTCACGGACTGACACAGTGGCTGCAATGGCAGGTTCAAGCCTAACAAGGATTGTGAGGATGGTGCAGGCCTGGGCAGTGTTTGGTTCTGTTGTACGTGGGGGTCGCTGTGAGTTGGAACCTACTCAATGGCTCCCAACAACAAGTCCCCCTGCCCTCTCATCTTCTCGTCTTTGTTTCAGAGTCAGGAACACATGGGGAAGGTGCTGCGTTTTGACCGAGAGTCTGAAAACCTCCCGATGTCCTTGAGTCATGCTCAAGGAAGGAATTGACAGTGATGTGCAGACAAGAGAGAGCCCAGCAAGGCCGCGGCTCTGACTGAGGAGGCCTGCAGGAGATGTTCCAATGGAGGGATTAATACCAAGGAGGGAGGGTGCCAAAGTAGTTCCCTGGAGCCTGGCTTCCGCTTTTATAATTTCTCAAAGTTTCCAGAAGTAGAAAATGTAAATAAATTTCCTGTCATTGTCTGAAAAATGAATCGCCATTTCTCTTCTGTTAAAGAGATGGAGATAGTGTTTTAGTATAGATTCCACGCCAGCAATCTCGGCTGTGAAATGTAATTACTCCCCAATTGAGATACATGAGATACATGATCTACCCCAGGTTTAATAGACGGTTGGAATTAAAGGGCATTAATTGACCTATCTGGCACAGGCAGGAGCAGAGCGTGGCAGTGATTGCAGTGAGGCTTTTAGAAATGGAGAAACAAAACAGTAGCTAACAGATTTTTTTTTTTTTTCAATCACCCACTGTGGCATCAGTCCTGTGTACACACTTTATTTACTTTGTCTCTAATCTTTATGACAGTCCTGCAAGTTAGGTGGGTCCATTGACCCACTGCTGTGGAGTTGATTCTGACTCACAGCGCCCCTAGAGGACAGAGTGGAACTGCCCCACAGGGTTTCCAAGGCTGTCAATCTTCACAGAAGCAAAGCCCAAACCACACCCACTGCCGTGGAATCCATTCTGACTCACAGCGCCCCTAGAGGACAGAGTGGAACTGCCCCACAGGGTCTCCAAGGCTGTCAGTCTTCACAGAAGCAAAGCCC
>NW_006922700.1:256908-262186 GCF_000298275.1 Orycteropus afer afer | reverse complement strand
CCCCTAGAGGACAGAGTGGAACTGCCCCACAGGGTTTCCAAGGCTGTCAATCTTCACAGAAGCAAAGCCCAAACCACACCCACTGCCCTGGAGTCAATTCTGACCCACAGCACCCCTAGAGGACAGAGTGGAACTGCCCACAGGGTTTCCTAGGCTGTCAGTCTTTACAGAAGCAAAGCTCAAACGAAACCCACTGCCATGGAGTTGATTCTGACTCATGACATCCCTAGAGGACAGGGTGTAACTGCCCCACAGGGTTTCCAAAGCTGTCAGTCTTTACAGAAGTAGGATTGCCTCATCTTTCTCCCTGGGAGATACTGGTGGATCGAACTGCTGAACTTTCCGTTAGCAGTCAACCTTTCCGTTACCCACTGTACCACCAGAGCTCCTTGTTATGTAACTTACCCATGTTTAAGTCGCTACTACATGACAGAGCCAAAAGTGGACTCTCTCTGTCTGACCCCCAGAGCTCATGACCATGCCCCAGTCATGTCATCACTGGGATGAGGAAGGTGAAGCTCAGAGAAGAGTATGTCTGCACTGGTGTCACTCATCTTGAATTGTTGCCTGTTGCTTCCCTAATCAACCTCATTATCTGTGAATGTGTGAAGGTGAGGGTGTGAAGAGGGAACACATGTACCCTTTCGGCTGGGGTATGTATTCTATGCCCATGCCACCTGAGATGAAACAGAGTGATTCTGGGAACAGCCCCAGAAATGGAAGCCCGTCTGTTACACGCACTCACCATGACCTTGGGCAGCCAACCCCCTAGCTGCACCTCTTAGACACAGTGCCTCCCTTAGACTTCTCTACTACATGTTTCTCTTTTTTGACCTTGTCCACTGTACTACAGCACAGTGAGAACGCATTCAAGGGCACATCCTGGCAGATGACAGCGCCAAAGAATCCTAGAATCTCCTACTTCTGAAAACTACAGAACCTGTTCCCTCAAGTCGAGGGGTTTCTCCTCAAGGAGCAGCTCGACCACAGACTATGCCAAAGGGACAGGGAGGGGCATCTTCTGACCTCCTCTAACTCCACAAGAGGAGGACAGAATCACTGTGAGCAGCACAAGGCCTGTGCCTGCCAGGCCAGACATGCTGCCTCCCTCCAGCCCTTTCACCAACCCTGACACCAACCGCCCCTTCCCATGGCACTCACTACCTCTCTGCTGGGCTCTACCATTCATTGCAGTGGCCACATGGAACTCACAGACATCACTCATAGATTATGTTTATTAGGGAAGCCAAAAACCAAAAAACCAAACTCAATGTCATTGAGTCAGATCCAACTCATAGCAACCCCTCCTTGGGTTTCTGAGGTGGTATCTCTATGGAAGTAAATTGTCCAACCTTCCTTCCGAGGAGTGGCTGGTGGGTTTGAACCGTCCAAACTCATGGCCATCAAGTCAGTCCCAACTCATAGCGACCCCTCCTTGGGTTACAGAGGCAGTGTCACTATGGAAGTAGAGTGCCCAACCTTCCTCCCGAGGAGTGGCTGGTGGTTTTGAACCCCCAGCCTTCTGGTCAGCAGTCAAATGCCTTAGGCACGAGGCCAGCAGAGCTCCTCCATTAGGGAAGCAAAAGGCTACAATTCAAATTCAGGAACGCACTCAGTCTCTCTCAGCCAGATGTCTCACTCAGCAGGAGTGGGCAGAGTTTGGTTCTGCCGTACGTGGGGGTCGCTCTCTCTCAGTCTCTCTCAGTATCACGTCTCTCTCTCTCTCAACAGTGTGTGTCTCTCATGTTTTTCTGTCAGCAGTATGTGTCTCTTGCTTCTCTCTCAGCACACCTCTCTTTCAGCAGTGTGTTTCTCTCAGCCGACAGTCAGAGGGACCCTTCTGCCTCTAGGAGTCTTCCTTTCAGCCTGGCAGAGTGGCCAAAATCAACCATTTCCAACATCAGACTTCTACACACCTAGGAGAGAGCAAACTTCACAGAAAACTACTTTGTGTTGCTCCCGACAGTAATACCCCAGGTTGATAACTTCAATAACAATCAGGCACTACTCAGTTGCTCACAACAAATGTTACCACGAAATTTACAAACACTATGGCTAGAAAGGGAGCTCTGGTAGCATAGTGTCTAAGGCACTTGACTGCTAACCAGAAGGCTAGCGGTTCAAACCCACCAGCCACTCCTCGGAAGGAAGATGGGGGCAATCTACCTCGTAGTGATACTGCCTCGGAAACCCAAGGAGTGGTCGCTATGAGTAGGGTCCGACTCGACGGCACTTAACAACAACAACAACAACATGGCTAGAAAAGCCACACCATATAATTTACTTCACCACAGGCCAATAAATGCTCATTGAGTTAAAGTAAATTTGAGCTAGTGACAGAGTAAGAGTTGAATGCATTAAGAAAGACCTTATTTTCAGTCAGGACCAGGAAGTTGTTGAACTGGTATTCTATGTACCTTGTCTTCCATTATGGAAGAACAGCTGGAATTAAACAAAAGGAGTTCTAGTGGCAAAAGGAGCTCTGGTTGTACAGTGGGTAAGGTATATGGCTGCTAACCAGAAGATCAGCAGTTCAAACCCATTAGCTGCTCCATGGGAGGAAGATGAGGCCATCTACTTCTGTAAAGATTTGTGTGTGTGTGTGTGTTACTGCCATCAAGTTGGATCTGACTCACAGCTACCCTTCTTTGGGTTTCCTAGGCCGTATCACTACAGAAGTAGATCGCCCAACCCAATGGGGGTCACTATGAGTTGGAATCAACTTAAGGGCAGTAGGTCTGGAGTTAAACTGAAGAGGGCTTGAGAGACTTCAACTGCTATCCAGTAGATGGCCATGGGAAACTGTGACTTCCTTCTGTCCTTCAGAACACTTCTTCCAGGAAAACAGCACACTGCCTCACTAGTGATCTGAAGCAAACAGAATCTTCCTAGGGTCTTTTCAATGCAGTATCACAATAAAATTCACAAAGAAGCTTAATGATATCTTAAAACCACATACTTTTCTTTCTGCCTTTCCTTCCTCCCTTCCTCTTTTTCTTCCCTCCCTCTCTCTCTTTCTTCTTTTTATTTTTTCTCTTTTGTTTGTGAAGTCTGAGCTTAATGTTTTACCAATTATCAAATAAAGTATGGAAGCAATCCATTGATCACTGGGGATGGAGAAAAAATTCCAACACAGTCAATGAAAAACCAAAGCCCAAGCCACTGCAATCAGCCGATTCTGACGCTCAGCAACTTCTCTGCGTTTCCAAGGCTACAAATCCTTGTTGTTGTTGTTGTTAAGTGCCGTCGAGTCATTTCCGACTCATAGCGACCCCATGCACAGCAGAACGAAACACTGCCCGATCCCGCGCCAGCCCCACAATCCCTGCTATACTTGAGCCCATCATCGCAGCCACCGTATCAATCCATCTCGTTGAAGGCCTCCCCCTCTTTCGTGAACCCTCCACCCTACCAAGCATGACATCCTTCTCCAGGGAATGGTCCCTTCTTACAACATGAGCAAAATAGGTGAGACAAACCCTTACGAAAGTGTATTGTCTCATCTTCATCCCAGGGAGCTGGTGGGACTGAACCCCCACACTTCTGGTTAGCAGTCAAATTCCTTCCCCACTTCGCCCCAAAGCTCCTTACAGTAAGTAAACGCACTGCCATCGAGTTGTTTCACTTTCATAGCGACCCCTCCTTGGGTTTCTGAGGTGGTATCTCTACGGAAGCAGATTGCCCAATTTTCCTTCCAAGGAGTAGCTGGTAGGTTGGAACCACCAGCCTTCTGGTTAGCAGCCAAATGCCTTAAGCACTACACCACCAGAGCGCCCTAAAGTAAATAAAGCAGTATGTAAATAAAATGTAAGCTTTAAAAAAATAAAATAAAATAAACCCTGTTTTTTGCATCTAGAATGTTCCTGAGGGTGGGCAGAAAGTTTCTAAAGTCATTTAACAGTGCACCAGCATTTCTGCTCCAACAAGCTGACTTGCCACTTCTTTCTTACAACAAGAAAACAGGTGGACAAAATGAAAATATATGGATTTTCCTGGATCTACCAGAAAATTGAGGTTATGAAGCAAATTGCCAGGGCAAAATCCTGACAAATCAGTGAATACAGAAAATCACAGGCAAGACTTGTGAGACAGGCATGGAATCAGGCCAACCCGATCAAACAGCCTCTGACTCAGTCGTCTCAGACTCTAAGCCTACAGTATTCTTGGAATCTACAGCTAAGGGCGATGAACTTGTCCGTCAGTTTGTTGTACTGTGGTGGACTGTGTGCTGCTATGAGGCTGGAGGCTATGCCACTGGTATTTCAAATACCAGCAGGGTCATCCATGGTGGACAGCTTTCAGCAGACCTTCTAGACTGAGATGCACTTCCCAAAGAACTGGCCAGTGGAAACCTTATAAATAGTAGTGAACCACTCTGATCTATTACTGGAAAACTTTATGTCCAGCCCTGAAAACTGTCCAATACAATGCTGGAAGATGAGCCCCTCAGGTCGGAAGGCACTCAAAATACAACTGGGGAAGAGCTGCCTCCTCAGAGTAGAGCCAACCTTAATGATGTGGATGGAGTAAGGCTTTCAGGACCTCCATTTGCTGATGTGGCACGACTCAACACGAGAAGAAACAGCTGCAAACATCCATTAATAACTGGAACATGGGATATACGAACTATGAATTTAGGAAAATTGGAAGTTGTGAGAAATGAAATGGAACGCATAAAGATCGATATCCTAGGCATTCATGAATTGAAATGGACTGTTTTTTGCCATTCTTAATCAGACAAGCATATGATCTACTAGAGTGGGAATGACAAATTGAAGAATGATGTGGTATTCATCGTCACAAAGAATGTATCAAGTACAATGAAGTATGATGCTGTCAGTGACAGGATAATATCCACACGCCTACAAGGAAGACCAGGAAATAATACTATTACTCAAATTTGCACACCAACCACCAAAGCCAAAGACAAGGAAACTGAAGATTTTTACACACTGAGTGATTAAGAGGAGGGAAAATTATTTATTGCAAAGCAGCAATGCAAGGAGTCTGTACCCAAATCTGACTCCTCAAATGGTGGTCAGGTTACAGTTTTTGTGAATTTTAGGAGAGGGGTTATACATATTCATAAAAACTTCAGGAATTTGGGCATGAATAACATACATGATGATATAACCCAGAAACCAATCCAGCTATGGAAGTATCCAAAGTAAATAAGCCTACAAGATTGTGAACAGAACCAGAGACATCGTTTTGACAAATTAGGGCAACTACAAACCAAAAAGAGGGAAAAACCTGTGTCGTTACAGAACTTCTAGAT
>NW_006922700.1:245019-256664 GCF_000298275.1 Orycteropus afer afer | reverse complement strand
GGCAAAGGATTTATCTCTTAAGATTTATAGTGGAAGAGTGGATGACCAAACTATGGTACATACACATAATGGAATGCTATGCAGCACTGAAGAATAATGTAGAGTCTGCAAAACACTGCATAATATGGATGAACTTGGAGGACATTAAGCTGACTGAAATAAGTCAATCACAGAAGGACAAACATAGTATAGTTTGTTGCCGTGGAGGATCAAGGAAAGGTTTATATATGGAGAGAAACTTTCTTTGTTGGTTGCCAGGGTTGGGAGGGGTGGGGAGGGAACACTGCAAAAAAAAAAAAAAATGCATTGACCCATGTCATTTTAGTTTTGGGTATTTCACTGTACATAAATTATATTTCAATAAAAATGCATAAAAAATAAAAACCTCACTGCCATTGAGTCAATTCCATCTCATAGTGACTCCTTTTGGGTTTCCAAAGCACTAAATCTTTACAGAGGTAGATTGCCGAGTCTTCATTCTGAGGAGTGGCTGGTGGGTTTGAACCGCCAGCCTTCTGGTTAGCAGTCAGATGCCTTAGGCACTATGCTACCAGAGCATATCCAGAATGTAACCAGTTCACATCACTGTAACAGGTACCACTGTGGTTTGCCTTGGTTACCTGCATTACAGCCTTCCCCAGATCGCTTCTGAATACAGCTTCCAGGGTAAGCCTGCCACAGCATTAGTCGTATCCTGTTATTTTAGTTAAAATCGTCCATAGCTCCCTAAGCCACTCAGAGTAGGTGAACATCTCTACAGTGACTTTGAAGGCCTTACGTTTGGGGCCTCCAGACATGCCTCTTGGCTCCTCTGTGGCTTCTCTTGCTACCTCGGCTTCCTTGTTTCTTAAACACACCAGGCAAGTCTCACCTCAAGGCCTTTGGTGTGCTGTCTTTTTGCATAGGGCACTCTTCTCTCCCTCAGCTCCTTCCCATATTTAGCATCTCTTATAAGGTTGGTCTGGTTTTAACAAATTCCTTTAATTTCTGCTTATCTGGAAATGTAATTTCACCATCATATTTGAGGGACAATTTTGCTGGATACATAATTCTTGGTTGAAGATTTTTCTCTTTCCAGGTTTTATATACACCATCCCACTGTCTTCTTACCTGCATGGTTTCTGTTGGGACATCCGAGCTTAAGTCTTATTGGTTGCCCCTTGTAGGTAACTTTTCATTTTTCCCGTGCTGCTCTCAAGATTCTTTCTTTGTCTTTGGTTTTGGTAAGTTTGATGATGATATGTCTGGGTGATTTTCTATTGGGGCCTATCCTGTTTGGGGTTCGTTGGGCTTCCTGAATGGATATATTCTCATCTTTCATCATACCAGGAAAATTCTCTTCCAACAAATCTTCAACAATTTTCTCTGTGTTTTATTTGCCTCTTCCTGTTCTGGAATTCTGGTTACACATAGGTTATTCCTTTGGATGTTATCCCACAGGAACTTTAAGCTTTCTTCATTTTGTTTTGATCTTTTTTCTGATTGATCTCTTTCCAAAGAAGTGTTCAGGTATTTGCCTTCAATCTCCCTAATTCTGTCTTCCATTGATTCAATTTTGCTCCTTTGCCCATTCAATGTCTTATCTATTTCTGAAAAATTTAATCTTCTGGCTTTCTGTGTGTAGATTTTGTACCATTTCTAATTTTTCATTTATTCTGTCATTTTGTTCTTGTATTGTCTTTTGAAATTGTTCTAGGGTTTTCTCTGCATTTTCCTTGATCTGTCTCTCAATTCGTTGAAGATACCTAAATATAATTCTTTTGAATTCTTTACCAGGTAGTTTCAATGCTGCATCTTCCTTAGATATGTGTTTTGGGTCTGTAATCTGGTCCCTTGTTTCTCCTGCTTTTATCTTGCTTCTTTGTTTTGACTGTGATGCTCTGTTGTCTCCGAGGCATTGTGATATTTTTTGTGTTTATATTTAATTGGTGATTGTATGGTGGAGTGACTTGCCCACTATTTTCGTTTTCTTTGTTTTCTTTGTATGTTATCTATATAAAAAGGGTACTGTGCTCCTCTATTCACTAGTTGGCAGCACTGATACACTCACCACCTGTCTCCTTTCCTGTTGTCAGCCTCTCGTATGTCCCTGCCAACCTTGGCAAACAGAACCTATTCTTAGGTCCCTGGAATCCAAATGAGAATGATATCACTTTAAAAGCTAAAATGGTTGCCACTTGTAAAGATTCTAAATGGCTGTGCCCTCGGTCACTTTAAATATCCAAAATGGCCTCCACTTGTAAACATTCAAAATGGCTACACCCTCAGTCACTTTAAATATCCAAAATGGCTGCCGCTTATAAACATTCAAAATTGCTGAGCCTTCGGTCACTTTAAATATTCAAAATGGCTGCCGCGTGTAAACAATCAAAATGGCTGCGCCCTCCAGACAGCTGATAGTCCACAGCTCGGGTTGTCTCCCTCCCTGCTGTTTCCCTTCCTACTCACAGGCCTCCAGCGCAGTCATCTGTGCAGCCATTGGTCACCAGGGCTGATCTTTAGGTCAATTCTCGGGTCCCAGCACCACTTGGAAATATTCAGGCTGTTGGTCCCACCAGAGTAGCCGACAGTCCGCAGCCGACCACCTCTGGACTCACTGTTTTCGTTCAGGTTTTTCCACTAGTTGGTGCCTAATCCCCTTCTGTATAGTTCCTTTCACAGCTCAGGGCTCCAGGATTATCTTCAGTATCCCTGTCCATTGGTTTTTCTTTTCTTTGTTGAAGAGGGTCTGTGTCACTTGTCTGCCTATTCCTCCATCTTACCGGAAGTCTCTGGCTTTTGTTTTCGATAATGCAAGTAATCAAGGCAAAAAACAGTGGTAACAGATAAAGTGAAGTGAACTGGTTACATGCTGGATACGTTTCAAAAGTAAAGCCAACAGGGGTTTCTGATGGATTAGAAGTAGTTTTGTTTTGTTTTTTTTTTAAGAGAAAGAGGGGACTCAAGAAAGACTAAAGCAACTGTTCTGAGAAACTGGAAAAATAAACTTGCCATTAACTAAGATTGAGAGAGGAGCCCTGGTGGTGCAGTGATTAAGGCACTTGGCCGCTAACCAAAAGGTTGGTGGTTTGAACCCATTGGCCACTCTGTGAGAGAAAGATGTAACAATCTGCTTCCTTAAGGGTTACAGCCTTGGAAACCCTATGGGGGCAGTTCTACTCCGTCCTATAGGGTCACTATGGGCCAGACTCAACGGGTTGGGTGTTTTATTTTTTTATTATTTAAAAGTTGGAAAACAGTGGGAGACAGATTGAGGGAAAGGACGCAGGGACATCAGAAATGTGCTTTGGAACCTGGAGCCTGAGAACCTATCAGACATCCAGGGTCGTTGTGTGGTAGGTAGTTAGATACAAAAGTCAGATTGGGCAAGAGGTCCAAACTGAAGATACTGAAAATACAAATTTGGGAGTCACCAACATAGACTTAATATTTAAAGTTAAGAAACTGGATGAGGTCACCAAGTGAGTTTAAACAGAATAGATAGAAGGACAGAGGGCAGGAGCACCCCAAATCTGTCCCGAATTAGAAAGGAAACCAACGGATTGATAAAGAAAGCATCTGACGGGATAAAGAGTGATCAACTGTGTCAGAAGCTGCTGATATAACAGGAAAACTGAGAATAAACTAGAATAATCAGTATTACAGACATCAAAGATGACTGTGGCTAGAACAACTTCAGTACAGTGGTGGGGCAAAAGCTTGAGTGCAGTGGGAGTGGGAGGGAATGAAAGAAGAATTGGAAACCGAGAGCAGAGATAGCCTCAGAAATGGTCCTACTGTGGAGGGCCGAGAACGGGACGCTGGCTGGAGAGGAGGATGCCAGCCAAAGTTTTTCTGTTTTGTCTTTTACCTGGTGAGTTTATGTCACCGTGCATTTATTTGGACAAATATCTTTGCTTTTCTTTCTTTTCTTTGGGACTGACTGGTTTTTGTTTTTCAATCCCAACTCATGTCAACCATATACATGTCAGAATAGAACTGTGCTTCACGGTTTTGTTTTATTCTGAATTTTTCATTGTGATTTGGGTCCAAATTTACAAAGCAGATTCATTTTACTCTCAACAGCTCATGCACATTTGGCTTCACGGCCCCGATGACAGTCCCCAGCCACTGAGAGCTCTCCTCTCTCCTCCCTGTGACTAGCCCCTTCTCTGTGCCTCCTCATCCATGCACGCCTGCCTGTCAGACTGTCCTTCTATGTGAACACTGCCCCTCTGATGGGTCATGGCAGACTGATCTAAGGGTGCATCTCCCGAGGGTGGTTGTTGCTAGGTGCCGTCAAGTCATCTCCGACTCAGAGTGACCCCATGCACAGCAGAACGGAACACCGCCCAGTCCCACACCCACTGCCCAGCTCCGTGATCCTGGCTATACCTGAGCCCATCGCCACAGCCACCGTGTCAGTCCATCTCGTTGAAGATCTTCCCCTCTTTCATTGACCCTCCACCTTACCAAGCATGACATCCTTCTTCAGGGAAAGGTCCCTTCTGACAACATGACCAAAGTAGGTGAGACAAAGTCTGGCCATTCCTGCTTCCAGGAAGCATTCCAGCTGCAGTTCCTCCAAGACAGATCTGTTAGTTCTTTTAGCAGTCCATGGTAATTTCAGCATTCTTCGCCAGCACCACAGCTCAAAAGCATCACCTCTTCTTCGGTCTTCCTTATTTATTGCCCAGCTCTCACATGTGTATGAGGCGACTGAAAACACACGGTTTGTGTCAGGCGCATCTTAGTCCTCAAGGAGACATCTTTGCCCCTCAGCACTTGCAGCCGACTTGCCCAGTGCTATACGTCATCTAATGTCCTGATTGCTGCTCCTGTTGGTGTTGACTGTAGAACCAAGCAACGTGAAATCTCTGAAAACTTCAATCTTCTCTCCATTTATTGTGATGCTGCTTATAGGTCCAGTTGTGAGGATTTTTGTTTTCTTTACATTGAGATGTAATCCATACTGCAGTCTGTAGTCTTCAGTCTTCATCAGTAAGTGCTTCAAGTCATCCTCACTTTCAGCAAGCAAAGTTGTGTTGTCAGTGTATCACAGGTTGTTAATAAGCCTTCCTCCAATCCTGATGCCACATTCTTCTTCATATAGGCCGGCTTCTCAGATTATTTGCTCAGCATACAGACTGAGTAAGTATGGTGAAAGGGTACAACCCTCACACACTCCCTTCTTGATTTTAAACCATGCAGTGTTCCCTTGTTCTGTTTCAACGGCAGCCTCCTGGTCTGTGAATATAATTAAATGTGCTGGAATTCCCACTCTTCTCAACGTTACCCATAATTTGTCATGATCCACAAAATCAAAAGCTTCAGCATACTGAATAAAACACAAGTAAACATCTTTCTGGTATTCTTTGCTTTCAGCCAAGATCCATATGACATCAGCAATAATATCCCTTGTTCCATGTCCTCTTCTGAATCCAGCTTGTTTTTCTGGAAGTTCTCTGTCAATATACTGCTGCAACTGTTTTTGAATTTATCTTCAGTAAGATTTTACTTGCGTGTGATATTAATGACATTCTTTGATGATTTCTACATTCTGTGGGATCACCTTTCTTTGGAATGGGTACAAATATGGATCTCTTCCAGTCAGTTGGCCAAGATAGCTGTCTTCCAAATCTCTTGGCACACCCTAGTGAGTGCCTCCAGTGTGGCATCCGTTTGTTGAAACATCTCAATGGGTATCTCATCAATTCCTGGAGCCTTGTTCTTCACCAATTCCTTCAGTGCACCTTTGACTTCTTCCTTCAATACCATTGGTTCTTGATCATATGCCACCTCCTGAAATGGATGAAGATCGACCAGTTCTCCTTTGGTGCATTGACTCTGTGTATTCCTTCCACCTTCTTTTGATGCTTCCTGCATCGTTCAATATTTTGCCCATAGAGTCTTTCAATATCACAACTTGAGGTTTAATTTTTTTCCTCAGTTCTTTCAGCTTGAGAAATGCTGAGAAGAGACTTTGACAGTTACCCTTGAGCAGAGAATAGCTGAAGCAAGTGGAAGAAATGACAAGCTAAAGGAGCTGAAGAGAAGATTTCGAAGAGCAGCTCCAAGAGACAAAGCCAATTACTGTAACGAAACAGGCAAAGATCGGGAGTTAGAAACCAAAAACGAAGAACACACTGGGCATTTCCTCCTGGGGTGGGTGGGTCCATCTCCCCAGGGCAGGGGTCCTGCTTGCAGGTCTTTCTCCCGTTGGGCTGAGAATAAATCCACAGAAATGACTCCATTTCCCGGCTCAAAGGATAACGCTTAGTGACCTTGGGCCATAGTCTCAGGAGTTCCACTAATCTCTGACTAGTAATTCTGAACATTTTTTGTATTTTTGAATTTTGTGCCACATTTTTCCTCCAACTCTAACCAGGATCTCTAATTTTGATCCCTTTCTGAGTGGCTGACATTGGCAGCTGGGCACCATCTACTTCTTCTGGTCTCAGGGTCAAGAAGGCTGAGGTCCTTGTGGACCATCATATCTCTGGACTAATTGTTTCCAAATGACTTTGATTTTCTTCACTCATCTCTGCTCCAGATGAGATGAGACTTATAGCTCCATCTGAGATGACTGCTCAGAAACTTTTAAGACCCCAGTTGCTACTCACCAAATTAGGATGTAGAACAAAAATTTTATGTACTATCTTGTGCCAGGAGCTATGGTAGTGTAGTGCCTAAGGCATTTGACTACTAACCAGAAGGCTGGCAGTTCAAAACCACCAGCCACTCGTTGGAAGGAAGGAAGGAAGGTTGGGCAATCTACTTCTGTAGTGATACTGCCTCAGAAACCAAAGGAGGGGTTGCTATGAGTCGGGTCTGACTTGACAGCACAAATTGTGCCAGTTGAGCATGGTGTCCCCTGAGACTATGGTCCCAAGCTCGCAGGCCCAGTGATTCTCTCTCTCAAGGTGTTTGGTTGTCTCTGAGAAGCTACTCCCACCCTGTCTTCTGTTGCTTCTGTGACGTATATGGATAATTTTGTAGCACAAGTGCCCGTGTAAGATGATCTTCAGTCAAATCTATCCTTGGTTTAGGGTACACTCCTGTTCACTGACCCCCACCTGATCTCACCTGTCTGTGCATTCACCCCCAGCCTAGTGTTTGCTGCCACTGGTAATGCAGTATTTACTGTGCATGTAACAATGTTTGCCTCTGTTGTGTGTATCTTTTGTGAACATTTCTGTGTCCTCCTTTCCCCACTGTCACTGTGCTGGTCACACACTCTTGCCATCCTACCCTTCCCTTCACCCAAATCAACATGTGACCCCCAACTAGTTCCAAACTGTCCCTCCCTTTCCCTCCCATCCCCAGGAACCAACAAAGTGAGTTTCCTTCTCTGTGTAAACCTTTTCTTGACTTTTTAGAATAATGGGACCCATACAATATTTGTCCTTCTGTGATTGACTTATTTCACTCAGCATAATGTCCTCCAAATTCATCCATGCTGTGAGGTGATTCATGGATTCTTCCTTATTGTTTAATATTGCATAATATTCCATTGTATGAATACACATGGTTTTGTTTTTTAATTGTGAATTTAGAGAAACTTTACAAAGCTAATTAGGTTCTCATTGAACAATTTTGAGATACATTATTCAGCGGCACTGTCTACACTTTTCACAATGTCTCAGCAATCTCATTATTTCCGTTCTGGTTGTTCTGTTTCCATTAATCTAGCTTCCTTGTTCTCCCGTACCTTCTTGTCCTTAGTGTAGAAGATTGTTGACCATTAGGTCTCATCTAGAGGGCTGTTTAGCAAAGCACAGTACTCAGGGGTGGTAACATTTATTTTAGGAGTCACTATCTCTTTTGGCTGAGGGATGACCTCCAGGAGAGGTCTGAGTTCCAAGCTTAAAGGACATTCCCAGGCAAAAGTCTCAGGGGACCCTCTCATCTCTACCAGGCAAGGGAGTCTGGCTTTTTTAAAGAATTTGAGTCATCTTCTACTTTTTTTTTTTTTTTTCATTCAATCCAGAGCCATCAACTGTATCTCTGGTTGGTGACTGGGTTTTCTTAACCCAGATTTTTTGTTTTGCTAATTTGGAAGTTATAAATTAAATTTTTATTGCTGTAGTGGCTACGCCTTCCTCTTTCATTAACTGTAGTTTGGGTGAAAATTTTTAGAACACATTAGTTTTCCAGTCAACAGTTCACACACATTTGTGTTCTGATACTGGCTGCAATCCCCTCAATGCAAAGCTCTCTTCCCACTCCCTCCCTGGGGCCTGTTTCTATTCATCCCTGTGTCCCACCCCTTCCTGCCTCCTGGGCTTTGTGTTCTGGTAAATGCTGGTTTGTCGTCTCCTTGGTCTCGGTGGTGACTCTGTTAAGGAGCTGAGGAAGACATTCCTCTCTGGTGTTATTAGGATGGAGAAATAACTACATTTTTATGTATTTGTACGATAGTGCGAATGAACCAGTGGTGGTGGTTGTTGTTATGTGCTGTTGAGTCAGACCGGACTCATAGTGACCCGTCCTTGGGTTTCTGAGGCAGTATCGCTACAGAAGTAGATTGCCCAACCTTCCTTCCGAGGAGTGGCTGGTGGGTTTGAACCGCCAGCCGTCTGGTTAGCAGTCAAGTGTCCCAGGTACTACGCTACCAGAGCTCCTTTTGTACTCAGTACACCTATTTCTTTCTGATTGAATTCTTACAACTCTGTAATAAGGAGGCAAACAACCCAACTAAAAATGGGGGAAAGATCTGAAAGGACATTTCACCAAAGATGTATATGAATGGCTAATAAGCACATGAAAATACATTAAACATTATCAGTCCTGAGCAAAATGCAAACTAAAGCCACTCAGAGCTATTTATGCCCCCCCCCAGGTGATTGGGAGCTCTGGTAGCTTAGTGCCTAAGGCACTTGACTGCTAATCAGAAGGCTGGCGGTTCAAACCCACCAGCCACTCCTTGGAAGGAAGGCTGGGCAATCTACTTCCATAGTGATACTGCCTCGGAAACCCAAGGAGGGGTCGCTATGAGTCGGGGCCGACTTGATGGCACATAACAACAACAGCAGGTGATTAAAAAAACAAATTCTTTGCCATCCAGTCCAATCCAACTTATATTATAGGTTTCTCCTTTGGTTTCTGAGGTGGTATCACTACAGAAGTAGATTGCCCAATCTTCCTTCTGAGAAGCAGCTGGTGGGTTTGAACCACCAGCCTTCTGGTTAGCAGTCAAATGCCTTAGACACTATGCCACCAGAGCTCCTGGCAGGTGATAATCAAAATACAGGAATGCCAAGAAACGGGAACATTCCCACATTGCTGAAGGTGGATGAGCGCTGAAATCCTGAAGCACCTGCACTATGGAGTCAGGGCTCCCAGGCAGCGCAGCCTTCCAGGAACCAAGTGCTTCAGGGTTTCAGCGCTCACCCACCTTCGACAACGTGGGGACAGTCCTGCATCTCCGCCTTCTTGTATTTTCATTACCACCTGCCAGGGCGCATAACCAGCTCCCAGGGCCTTTAGTTTGCATTTCCTCCATGACTAACAATGTTTAATGTATTCATGTGCTTATTAGCCACTCATGGGAGCTCTGGTAGCACAGTGCCTAAGGCACCTGACTACTAACCAGAAGGCTGGCGGTTCAAACCCACCAGCCACTCCTCGGAAGGAAGATGGAGCAATGTACTTCCCTAGTGATATTGCCTCGGAAACCCAAGGAGGGGTCGCTAGGAGCCTGACGGCACATAACAACAACAACAACCACAACATTAGCCATTCATAAGGTGGTGGTGCAGTGCGTAAGGCATTTGACTGCTAACCAGAAGGTTGGCTGTTCAAACCCACCAGCCACTCCGTGGAAGGACGACTGGGCAATCTACTTCCACAAAGATGTGCCGCCTTGGAAACCCAATGGCGGTCACTATGAGTAGGAATCAACTCAACGGCAGTGGGTTTGGTTTTGGTATTAGTCGTTCATGTACTTCCTTGGTGAAATGTCCCTTCAAATCTTTTCCCCGTTTTCAACTGTGTTGTTTGCCTTCTTCCTTGAGTTCTTTCTGATCATTCCATCAGCCACGTGGCTGTGCTTAGACGAGTGCGGGACACACCTGGGGAGGGACACCTTGCTCTCAGGCAGAGTGTGGTTGAGAGTAGGTGGTGCTCAGACACAGGGCCAGGGAGCTTGCCTGGATGCATCCTTAAGGATTTCCTGAAAAGAGCCAGGTCACCTACTTTAAGTTAAAGGCTGGGATCCCGGTATTGTCCCGTTGCCTCCCTGTGACTCAGGCTGCACGATCACGAGTCACACCTTGACCACCACTTGGCCATGTGGTCACACCCCAGAACCAAGCCAGGAGCCCCCTTTAACCTGCAGTTGTGTACGGGGCCCAATCACGGTCCCTGTCCGGCTGCTGTACTCCTGCTGTGATGGCGACCTGCTCCCAGGCCTGATTCTCTGATGGTTCCCTGTGTTTTCCATCCTGTGTAATTAGCCCCACGGCCGGAGTCGGGGGCCTTCACCGGCCTCTGGACCGTGTACGCCCTGACGGTTTCCCTCCTCCTGATGACCATCTCTGTTTCGTCTTTGTCCTGCTTAAGGTGGAGGTATAGTGATAAGGCATGTGGCTGCCAAGGAGAAGGTCAGCGGCTCAAACCCACCAGCTGCTCGGCAGAAGGACGATGGGGTGATCTACTTCCGCAAAGATTTACAGCCTCAGAAACCCGGTGGGCTTGCTATGGGTCAGACTCGATGGCAGTGGGCTTGGTTTCCTGCTTACAGAACATGATGCATCAGGGGTCTTCCGTCCCTCACCTCAGTGGGAAAAGCACACGCACTGTGCAAAACAGCTTGACAACTTCTTAAAATGTGAAACATACATTTTCCATGTCTAAGCAAATCAAATGAAAACCTACACGCGCTCAAAGACTTGGAAGGCCATGTTCATAACAGCACTGTTTGTTATTCATGCCAGCCCCAACCTGGGAAACCATTCCAATGCCCGCGAAGGGGGGAACGGATACGCAAAAGTGTCTCCCAACAATAGACAGTCTTCAGCAGTAACAGAGAACCAGCTACTAACACCTGCTGCAGCGTGGCTTAACCTCAAAAACAGCACTCTGGGCAGCAAAGACCTACAGTTTGTATGATTTCATTTATGAGACGTCCAGAAAACGTGAATCTATAGACAGAAAGCAGGTCAGTTGTTGCCTGGGGCTTGGGATGGGAATAAGGGATCTTTTGGGGGTGACAGAAATGTTCTGAAGCTACATGATTGTGGTGACTGTACAACTGTACAGCTTTACTAACCCTAATGCTAACCCTAACCCTTCTGGTTAGCAGTCAATGCCTCAGGCAATGCACCACTAGCGAGCCTATAACTTATGGAAGTATATACACTGACATGGGGTGAACTTTACAGTAAGGAGGAGCTCTGGTGGCATCGTGCCTAAGGCACTTGACTGCTAACCAGAAGGCTGCCGGTTCAAACCCACCAGTCACTCGTCCGAAGGAAGGTTGGGCAATCTACTTCTGTAGAGACGTTGTTGTTGTTATGTGTCGTCAAGTCGGACCCAACTCATTTAACAACCCCTCCTTGGGTTTCCCAGGTGGTATCACTACGGAAGTAGATTGCCCCATCTTCCTTCCAAGGAGTGGCTGGTGGGTTTGAACCACCAGCCTTCTGGTTAGCAGTCAAGTCCTT
>NW_006922700.1:229126-244919 GCF_000298275.1 Orycteropus afer afer | reverse complement strand
TTGAACCACCAGCCTTCTGGTTAGCAGTCAAGTCCTTAGGCACTATGCTACCAGAGCTTAGAAACCCAATGAGGAGTTGCTATGAGCTGGATCCGATCCAATAGTAGTGAGTTTGAGTTTTTTTTTTTGGAAACATACCACAATACAATGGTCTAAAGAAAGAATCCATCCTGTTGGTGAAACAAGAACAGGACACCATGAAACAGAAACCAGAGAAGAAGAAAACTCTGAAGAAGTCAGCATTGCAGTGGGGACCCTCAGAAAAACAGAAGGAGCAGCATATCTGAGTAGGGGACTTCAGACTGAAATGGAAACTCCATTTTAAATTAAGATTGTCCTTCCTACCTTTCTAAAGAAAGCTGGTCAGCTTTTTCCTTGCCAAAGTGTTACTGTTCGAGTAACAAAGACGACAAGACTCAGAATCACTAACTGACTTTTCCAGTGTTTGTTAAACTCGCTCTTACCTGACTCTTGGAATCCCCAGGGAAGGTGGCCCAGCCAGTCGCTTCCCCTTAGCCAGCTAAACCATGTCACGTTTCACAGGCTTCAGATTAGAGCCGGTTCAACCTTCTTCACCCAATGAATCCATTTTCCATTTCAAGGACTTCAGCTAGAGTCGACAGGATCTACATTCCATGCCAAGACCTCTCACTTCAAAAGGTCTACAGCGCATGTGTGCTTTAGAAATATGGCCTCCTGAAATGGTATCAGGAGACAAAAATTTAACGTGTGGCTAACAATTTCCTCCCTCCCCAGGCTCGATCTCTTTGATGTGAAACCACTCCCTTTGTTTACTTTGCAGAATGACAGCCATTCCTCCTGCCAGGCAGGATGGCCCAGCTTATTCTCTGAGGGTGCTGAAGGCCTCCGCTGCATGAAAGGCAATTATTCCTTCAGTACAGTATCTTGTTTCTAACACAGCATTCAGTCAGGTTCCCCTAAGATACGACAATGAAATCTCCTAGAATACAAAACTGAAAGACGGAAATAGGAAAGGACAGAGGGAAACGGCGGACATGGGGAGGAAGAACTTACTGCAATGAACGTCACAAAACAAAATGCAAAATGTGTATGAATTGCTGAACAGAAAACCAATTCGCTTTGTAAACTTTGACCTAAATCACAATTTAAAAAGAACACAAGAGAACTGAAACACTGAGACATAAAAGACCTGAGAAGCAGATGTAGCAATTACAAGATCTGCCCAGCAGGTGGGCCAGGAGAGAAAAGCAGGCAAGCAAACCAACAAGGAGGGAGTGAGGAGAACTCCAGGAAAAGTAAGAGCACACGTCCCCCCAGGCCTAAGCAGAAACCGGAGAGGCCACAGAGACCCGAGGAGGAGTGAGGAAACCAACAATCATCCCCTAGACGCGTGACCAAGAAATTCCAGAGCACTTAGGAAAAGCGAAGGGCCCCAAATTTCCACAACACAGAACACCAAAAATGAGGCTCAGAATAGGCTAGGATGTCTTATCAGCAACACTAAGCGCCCTAAGACTATGGAGCAATGCTAGTTAAGTTCTGATGTTGAAAATGAAGTTGAATCTAGACTTCTACACCCACCCAAGTTTGCCACAAGGGGGAAGGCAAATTAAAGCATGTTTGGACATGAAGCGGCTGAGAACATCACTGCCCATAAATCCTGGGGGAGAAGAACAAGGATGAAGACGAAGTCGTGGAACAGAGAAATGATGGCCTTCACCCACAAGCTGCACGAAGCCGCGTCCCAGCAGGTTGCTGCAGACTGTCAAGGAGCAAACTGATTCAAACTAAAACAGGAAGTCTTTGGACTCTTAGGATAAACAGGGAGTGAGACAGACCCAAACAATATTCAATGACTACAGAGCTATGTTATATCAGAAAAAAATGGTGACAGTGGAAACAGACTGCAGTATAGTAAACCACACAGTGTGGCTTTTCTAGCCGTAAGTCTTTGTAAACTCCGTGGTGGAATTTGCCATGAGCAACTGAGGAGCTCCTGATTGTTAAAATTACCCACCTGGGGTATTTCTGTTGGTAGAAGCAGGAAGTAAGTTTTTGGGAATTTCTCTCTCTCTTTCTGGTGTACAGAACTCTGATGTTGGGATTGGTTGGTCTGGGCCACTCAAAAGGAGCCCTCCTAGAGGCAGAAGGAGTCGCTCTGACTGCTGGCTGAGAAAGACCTGCTCCTGAGAGAAATGCAGTCCTGAGAGATGCGCACTTTGGAGAGAGAGAGAGAGGGAGAGAGAGACACTGAGAGACACACACCTGCTGAGAGAGAGAGATGAGAGAGAGAGAGTCTGCCGGCTGCTAAGTAAGACGGCGGGCTGTAAGAGACTGAGTGCACTTCTGAACTTGAATTGTAGCCAGTTGCTTCCCTCATAAAGCCCCTAATCTTGAGTTCTGTGTGGCCACTGCAGCGAATTACCGAACCCAGCAGAGAGGTAGGTGGTGGGTGCTGCGGGAGGAATAGTTGGGGTCAGGGCTGGTGAAAGGGCTGGAGGGAGGCAGCATGTCTGGCCTCACAGGAATAGGCCTCGGGGTATTGATGGTGTTTCTATCTTCGTCCTGTGAGGGGGGTTACAGGAGGTCAGAAGACGCAGCCTCCCTGTCCCTTCGGCACAGACCCAAATGTGTTTCCACTCAATGAGAGAGGGAAAAAGCAATTAGAGCACCTGGAAAACTGTACAACTTTGTAAGAAAGCCCTGTCCAAAGACACTGCAAAGTAAACTGTGGCATGATTTTGAACCCTGAAGAGAGTATTAGAGAAGACTTGGAGCAACAGAAGACATGTACGACATGAGAGGCAGGCGTGGTTCGGGGGTAGAATTTGCACGTTCCACGTGGCAGGCCGGGTCCGACTCTTGGCCACATGCACGGCCACCGACCGTCTGCCAGTGGAGGCTGTGGTGCTGAACAGGTTCCGGTGGAGTGTCCACACTAAGACAGACCAGGAGCAAAGGCCTGGCCGCGCAGTTCTGAAAATCGGCCAGCGAGAACCCTGTGGGTCACAATGATCGGGTCCCACTGTGAGGAGGGGCAGCGAGACGGCAGCTGACAACGTGAGAAAACAAAGTACGCTTGGCTCTCCCCCTACAGCCTTTGAGCGGGTCCTGACTCAGCGAAGCCATACTTAGCTTGGAGGCTGGGCCCTGCCTCCCTCCTTCTACCCATGGAAAATCCAGTATCACCCTCTATTTTTCCTGGAAGTAAAACAAAGTGCAAATAGTGAAACTTTACATAGTTAATTGCTTTTCGACTTTTGCAGATAACAGATAGAAAAAAAACTCTGTAAGACTCAGTGTAGCTACAAAGGAAACATGAACATCCGGCTGGACTACAGAAAAGGAAGAGTAAGGAAAAGGGGAAAGAAGTGGGGGCCGACACTGTCATCTGAGAGAGAAGTCAGGACAGAGCAGCTACGGTGCTGAAACAAGGAACAGATGCTTCAACAGGGCATTCAAAGGCACAAGGGCAAGAACCAAGACTAAAATAATACTGAAAATTGGGAGGAAGAGAAAGAGACATGGTTAAGTTATGGAGGTAAACCCTTATCTTTCTCTGTGAGGGGTTAATAGTGTTAAATGTATAAATCAAGAAATAATGACACACACGTATTACTTAGGAGCTCTGGTAGCGTAGTGCCTAAGGCACTTGACTACTAACCAGAAGGTTGGCAGTTCAAACCCACCAGCCACTCCTTGGAAGGAAGGTTGGGTAATCTACTTCAGTAGTGATACTGCCTTGGAAACCCAAGGAGGGGTCACTATGAGTCAGGGCCGACTCGATGGCATATAACAACAACCAGCAAGAACAGAAGGAGATAAACCCCTTAACAAGAACTGTTCAAAGTACTGTCTTTGGGAACTAGAATTAGGGCTAAGATTGGGAACACGAACAGCAATAAAAAAAAAATCCATTCGAGTCATTTTCAAGTCATAGTGAACCTAGAGGACAAAGAACTGCCCCAGAGGGTTTCCAGGGGGGTAAGTAAAACCCAAACCACACCCACTGCTGTGGAGTGGATTCTGACTCACAGCGCCCCTAGAGAACAGAGTGGAACTGCCCCACAGGGTTTCCAAGGCTGTCAGTCTTTAAGGAAGCTGACTGCCTTACCTTTCTCCCACTGAGCAGCTGGTGGGTTCGAACTACCAGTCTTTGGGCTAGCAGCTGAATGCTTTTATCACTATGCCACCAGAGCTCTTTAAAGGTTGGGGAGGGGCTTCTAATTCTTTAACGAATCCATTCATTCATTCAACAGACCTTCACTGAGCATGAACTACGTGCCAGGCCTCATCTGTTATTTTATGTTTAACAGTGTGTGTGTATTACACTAAGACAAATTGAAAATTGGGAAAATGAAATCGGTGAAAAATGGGAAGAAGTGACAACTATAGTGTAGGATTCACCACATCACCATGTTTCAACTTTTTCTTGTTGAATCACTTTCACACTGTCCTCTGATTCCAGCTGACTGGCATTTGCATTGTCTTTGTTCCACACTGAACCACAGGCCTCACCAAGTACTTCTGGAACTCAGTGTAAATCAAGAAAGAAGAAAGAGTCTTGTGGCAGACAGGTCCTATTGCCCAGGAGTTGATGCCGACTCACAGCAACCCTGCAGAGCAGCACTGCCACCTAGGGTTTCCAAGGCTGTCATCTTTAGGGACGCCCACTGCGGCGTCTTCCCCCTGCTGAGCAGCCACTGGCACTGACCTATGGCTGACAGCTGAGTGCTCCCCCTGTGCACCCCAGGGCTCCCTGTGTAGCCTGCAGTGGGCATTTTTATTCACTATTTATTAACCTTCACTTAAATCAGAAAGGAATTCAAAGAATTTTGCAATTCCAAAAACGGAACTGTTAAGAGTGAGAAAAGGAGAGAGAGCAAAAAACTCACTACCTAAAAGAGGCGTCTTCTAAAACAGCAACAGAACCTCAGCCCACCTGGGGCTGCGAGTGCAGGTGCTGAAGGGTGTCTCAGCGAAGCACCAGGCTCACACTCCGTTAGAAGGGAAAGCAAGGAGTTTGACTGAGGGGTACGTTCGTGAACTGGGAGAGACACTGGCACCCACACAGGGTGCACAGGGTACCAAACTGTAAAGGAGAATGAGGTCGATATCAAGGGGAGTAAATAAAGGGCGAGAGGGTCACAGAGCACAAAAGGATGCATGCCAAAAAGTCACAAGGGGATTGTTAAACTACAGTCCTTCTTAACATAATCACTTCTGTTTTCTAACCTCCTGGGGCATGTTGATGGAGCTCTGGTGGAGCTGTGCTGAAAGCACAACCAAAAGGTCTCAGGTTCAAACCCACCAGCTGCTCCACAGGAGAAGAATGAGGCAGTCTGCTTCCAAAAAGACTGACAGCCTTGGAGACCCTGTGGGGCAGTTCCACTCTGTCCTCTAGGGGCGCTGTGAGTCAGAATGGACTCCACGGTAGTGGGTGTGGTTTGGGCTTTGCTTCTGTGAAGACTGACAGCCTTGGAGACCCTGTGGGGCAGTTCCACTCTGTCCTCTAGGGGCGCTGTGAGTTGGAACGGGCTTCAATGGCAAAGGTAATGGGTACACTGACAAAGAATTCTGGGAAGACGTCTATAATGAAGAAGGTAACTAGCATGCTCTTACAGGCTTCCTTGTACTTCATTCTTTCTGAATCTTTACATTTTTACATGGAGAAGCTCCAAACAGGACCTGAGCCAGCCTGACAATACACAGTAGTGTGCGCAGAATTCCTCCCCCGCAGTGGTTCACACAGTGACAACGATCCAAATGTAGGCTTTTTTCAGCTGTTCCCTGGAGAGGCCAGATGGCACCTTAGCTTCTCGTTGTAACAATTATCGCCACATCCCCACACCCCTCTGTATGTCCGCTCTGCAGATCACCACTTTCATTAATTCACTTCTTCAACAGACATTTCAGGTTGTTGTACAGTGAAGGAGGCCTAGTGGTGCAGTGGTTAAAGTGCTGGGCTGCTAACCACAAGGTCAGCAATTCAAACCCACCACGCACTTCATGAGAGAGAGATGTGGTAGTCTGCTTGCGTAACAATTTAATACCCTGTACGGCCACTGTGAGTCAGAATCAACTTGACAGCCGTGGGCCTGGGTCTGTGGTGGTTCGTGTGCTGCTGTGATACTGGAAGCTGTGCCACTGGTATAAACTTTCACCCAGATCACTATACAAAATTTAAAGGGGAAAAAAGCAACCGGTGTACCTGAAAGAAGTCCACGCTGCACTGAAGGCACTGATGGGAAACAAGGCTCCAGGAACTGATGGACTACCACCTGAGATGTTTCAACAGACGGATGCAACACTGGAAGTGTTCGCTCACCTATGCCAAAAAATATGGAAGACAAGTACCTGGGCAACTGTGTGGTCCTCTAGTGCCACTCTAACAGGAAATACCACAGGGGGGTGGCCTGAACCAACGGGGATGTATTCCCTTACAGTTCAGGAGGCTAGAAGTTTGAGTTCAAAGTGCCAGTCCTAAGGGCTAGGGGAAGCCCCCTCAACCCTGGGCTTCAGCTCTGCCTTTGTGACCCGGCCCACTGGAACTGGAAGCATCTCTTAACTCAGTCAGCTGCTGGCTGCTGAGGCTGACAGACCAAAGGTCAAATAAAATGGCACAGTCCCAGGATCAGCAGACAACACAGCAGGCTGCTGAATCAAGACTCGGCTACGGGCCGGGTCCACGCTGAAGAGCTCCAAGACCTCTCTCAACACTTCTCCTTACACACAGGAAGCAGACCCCAGCCCTACGGCAGCCACGCCAGCACATTCCACCATGGAGCTGATGACCAGTCTCATCATGGGGAATACTCCATCCAGAGGCCCAGCCACTCACCAGGCCCAGCCGAGTGGACACACAACTACCACACCCACCAAATGGAAGAGATTCACATGTGTGCCCATTCCAGAGAAAAGTGATTCAACAGAATGCAGAAACGATCCCACATCATCATTAATGTCACACAAGGAAAGTTGTGCACTGAAGACAATTCCAAAATGCTCGTAGCAGTTCTCTGACAGGGAACCAACAGAAGTTAGAGGTAGACTGAGAAGAGAACAGAGAGCTATCACTGCTGACGTGAGACGGATCTTGGTTGAAAGCCGAGTACCAGGCAGATGCTGACCTGTGTTTTATTGACTCTGCAGAGGCATTCAACTATGTGGGTCATAACAAATGACGGATAATACTGCAAAGAACGGGAACTGCACAACACTTCGTTGTGTTCACAAAGAACCTGCACACAGGCCAGGAAGTTTAAAATCAGGAAGGGAGTGTGTCAGGGTTGTATCCTTTCACCGTACTTATTCGATCCATATGCTGAGCAAATAATCTGAGATGCTGGACTCTACAGAAGATCGTGGCATCAGGATTGGAGGAAGACTTATTAACAACTTGTGATATGCAGATGACACAACCTTGCTTGCTAAAAGTGAAGAGGACTTGAAGCACTTACTGATGAAGATCAAAGACTACAGTCTGAAGTATGGATCACACCTCAACATACAAGAAAAATCCTCACAATTTAACCAGTCGGCAACATCATGATCAACAGAGAAAAGAGAGAAACTGTCAAGGATTTCATTTTACTTGGATCCACAATCAACACCCAGGAAAGCAGCAGTCAAGAAATAAAATGGCCTATTTGTACTGGGTGAATCTGCAGAGAAAGACTTGTTTAGTCTTAAAAAACTTAATAAAGGGAGCTCTGGTAGCGTAGTCCCTCAGGCACTTGACTGCTAACCAGAAGGCTGGTGGTGAAGGAAGATGGGGCAATCTACTTCCACAGTGACACTGCCTTGGCAACTCAAGGAGGGGTCGCTATGAGTCGGGTCCGATTCGATGGCACATAACAAGAACAACAACTAACAGTCTTAAAAAACAAAGATGTCCGTCTGAGGACTAAGGTGTGCCTGATCCAAGCCATGATGTTTTCAATTGCCTCCTATGCATCTGAAAGCTGCCAACGAATAAGGAAGACCGAAGAGTTGATGCTTTTGAATTATGGTGTTGGCAAAGAATACGGAGTGTACCACGGGCCTCCAGGAGAACAGACAAATCTGTTTTGGAGGAAGTGCAGCCAGAACGCTCCTTAGATGTGAGGATGGAGGGACTTGGCAGCACACGCTTTGGATATGGAATTAGGAAAGACCGATCCCCAGGGAAGGACAGTGTGCCTGGCAAAGGAGAAGGTAAGTACAAAAAGAGGAAGCCTCAAGCAAACTGACTGAGGAAGGGCTGCCACAGCGGGCTCACACCCAGCCGTGACAGGGAGGACAGCGCAGGAGGGCAGCGGTTTCCTCCGCTGCACACGGGTCACCAGAGTCAGAGCCGACTAACGGCATCTAACAGAACAAACAACGGTGTTTCAGAAAGGAGCCCTGGCAGCACGATGGTTACGCACTCAGCTGCTAACTGAAAGGTTGGTGGTTCAAAGCCACCCTGAGGCTTGGGGCGACAAAGACCAGGTGATCTTTCTCCATAAAGGTGACAGCCTAGAAAACCCCACGGGCCAATTCTACTGTCCCATGGGCTTGCTATGAGTCGGGATTGACTCAGGGGTTCGTATTTCAGGAACGGTGGACACAAAGCTCAATCAAGCGGGGCCTGTGGCCCTCACGGCTCTCAGGATGGACGGATGAGACCATGCTGTGCTGACAACGTCAGCCTCCCTCCACGGTTGTAACAGAAGCAGCCACACTTATTTGAAAAAGGTCCAATCCATTAACTCTGGCAGCTGTTAGGCATGTTTTCAAGAGGTAGGTGATGCTTGAAGTGGATTCCGAAGGATGGATGACTCACCGGGCAGGGAGGGATGTGGTCCTAATGGAGCCTGAAAGCCAGAGGTAAGTAAGTATTAAGAAAAAAAAATCGATGTGTTGCCATGGTTTCCCCGCATCGTGGTATTTCAGTCTAGAGGACCACTTAGTACAGTAATGGGAGGATTTATGTGCGGTCAAGGATGATTACCACTTTATGTCTCTGGGTGAGAAGTCTGCTATTCTTGTTGTGAGTGGCCTCAGAGTAAGACGGAAGCTGCAGGTCCCAGAGCTATCCGCTGCAGCAACAGGAAGTCACGGGGCATGTTCAGAAAGGGCAGGAATGGCATGAACTGATTCATAATTAAAACAAAAAAAAATCATTTCAGAGGTGGCATAGGCAATGGTCAGATGGGACCATTCTCTGGAGAAAGGTGTCATCCTCGGTGAAGTGGAGAGTCAACGGAAAAGAGGAAGGCCCTCAACGATATGGATTAACACAGTGGCTGCAAAGATGGGCTCAGGTAAAGCGAGGATCGTGGGGCTGGCCCAGGACCAGGCAGTGTTTCGTTCTGTTCTGTATGAGGTCACTGTGAGGCAGAGGCGACTTGACAGCACCTAACAACACAGGGAATGGAAGGACTTGGTGTGCAGTGATTAAGGCATTTGGTGGCCAACTGAAAGACAGTTAAAACCCATAGGCTGCTCTGTGGAAGAAAGATGAGGCAGTTGGCTTCCAAAGAGATAACAGCCTTGGAAACCCTGTGAGGCAGTTCCACTCTGCACTCTAGGGGCGCTGTGGGTCAGAATGGACTCCACGGCAGTGGGTGTGGTTTGGGCTTTGCTTCTGTGAAGACTGACAGCCTTGGAGACCCTGTGGGGCAGTTCCACTCTGCTCTACGGGGTCTCCATGAGTCAGAATTGAGTTGATGACCTTTCTCAGGGAATGGGTTGAGGTGATATGTTCATCGCCATTGAGTGGATTCCAGCTCAGACCACCCCGAGTGTCGCAGCCCAGTACTGAACTCTGGAGCTCTCTGGGCCGTGATCTTCACAGAAGCACACCACCAGGCCTTTCTGTGTAGCACCCTGGGGCAGGTCGGACTGCTAACATCCTGGTCAGCCAAGTGCAAATGGTTTGCACCACCCAGGGACCCGCATGAAGGATACAAAACAAAACAACACAAAACAGCCCGTTAGCACTGAGTCCGCTGAATGACAGCATTCTTTAAATAGCATGTTATTGAAAATATGATTGAAGTTTTGCTTACACAGAGCAAGCCCTTAACTCATCCCTTGTTCCGTGCCGGACACACCTCCGACGTGATGTTCCTGCTGCCGAGCTGGCAACCCGTGCACAGCAGGAGGACGGCCGCCGCTCCTCAGGCGCCTTCACAGGCTGTGTGCTCCAGTCTGCTGCTGAGGCCCCTGTGTGTCCTGGGCGCCTTCCCCCCACAGGCGTCTTCCAGCACTAGGTGGCACCACGTTCTCTCGGGATCCGCTGGGTTTTCACTGCCCGATTTTTGGAACAGGCCCCCAGGTCTCTCTTCCCAGTCTTGTCTGTGTCTGGCTCACTCACTACCCTCGAGCCGATGTGACTCCCAGTGAGCCTCCCTTGGGCTCCACGGTGGTGTCACTGTGGAAGCAGACTGCCCCGTCTGAGTCTGGAAGCTCCGCTGAAACCTGTCCACAGGGTGAGCCTGCTGGGCTGTGGAATACCCGTGGCCCAGCTTCAGCCCCCCAGGAACACCCAAACCAGCAGCGTGTGGCCGAGGGACAGGTGCGCCGGCCGCCACGGCAGATGGACCGAAGCAGGGGAAGCGCTGAGCGTTGCTGCCACGTTGCTCCGCTTCCTCGTGACACGTTTCCGCTTAGAGGACCCGCCTCACGTTACGTCTGATGAATGAGGACGGAAGGCTCCTGTAACAGCATGTTTCCAAAGTTTATCACAAGCGTGAGGCCGAACGACGGGTGGGTATGGTCCCCGCCGCTCACCTCCCACTGCCGCAGCAACGGCCTCTCGGGCATCTTCGTTGCTGTGAGATGTTGACGGGAAGGAGGTCCCTCTGGGCTGTGTGTGGGGAGTCCTTGGTGGTGAAGACGGGGAACGTCCTTGTCGCTAACCGAGAGGCTGAAGGTCCAAGTCCCTCCACAAACCCTCACAACAAACCCCGGAGGTCTACCCCTGAAACATGAGCCATGGAAAACCCCAGAGCCTCCCACAGCACATGTCCTTTGGTGCCCGATGTCACTCAGCATGATGTCCTGGGTTCATGCATGTTCGGAGGGGTTGTGCACATTCACTGTTATTCTTTAACATTGCACCACGTTCCATCGTGTGTATGTACCACGCTTTGTTCACTCAGTCATCTGCTGATGCCCACTTAGGTTGTTCCCATCTTTCTGCTATTGTGAACAGGGCTGCAACGAACATGGGTGTGCATTTATCTGTTAATGTCATGACTCACATCGTAGGACATATACCTGGGAGTGGGCATGCTGAGTCATACGGCATTTCTATTTCAGCTTTTTAAGGACCTGCCAAGAAAGGTCTCTGAGCTTTTGTGGCACGCTTAGACACCATTTCACAGTTCCACAAGCAGTGTACTGAGGTTCCTCTCTCAATATCGTATGGGACCACTATTGTAAAAAAGTCAAGAACAGGTTTACACAAAGAAAATAATATTCTTTGATGCTTACCAGGAGCTGGAGAGATGGGGAGAGACACATTGTATTTGTAACATAGACACGATATAAACAAAGGTGCACTGGTGGTGCTGTGGTTAAGGCACCCGGCTGCTAACCAAAAGGTCAGTGGTTCAAGCTCACCCAGTGGCCCCACGGGAGAAAGGCCTGGCAATCTGCTCCTCTGAAGACGGCAATCTAGAAAACCCTACAGGGTGGTTCTGCTCTGTCACACAGGTCACTATGAGGCAGAGTCAACTCCACAGCACACAACAGCAACGTGAGGTACTTTTCCAAAGAAGGAATACTGAGTTTGGACCTTGCTTTGGGTGGCTAGCATCCTGCTGAGTAATAATTGAGCAAAATTGAAAAACCGCCTCTGAGGACAAGGGGAGGGACTGAAGAAAGCCACCAGAGCATCACTCTCGGGCGAAATCGACTCGATGGCACTGGGTACCTATCACATCTCCCACTCTAATCTTCTTTTATTTCATTTTCTTTTTAATTTAAAGCATTAAGGCCTCTTTTAATTTGTATTTTTAAAGTAACACAAGAATCTAGTCTTTCTGTGGAAAATTCAATTAAGGTGTAAGCCAGCGTTTCTTAACTCCTTAATTCTCCGCTCCCAATCTTGGTTTCCTTCCTGGGGCTAAGTACCGTTATCAGTTTGTTGTTTAAAATTCCAGATCTTTTCATTCTTCTGTCTGAATGTGTGTAGATATATATATATATATATATTCATTCCTTCTATAATGTGACTGTATGTGTGTGTACATATATATATGTATATTTATACATGGGAGCTCTGGTGGCATAGCACCTAAGGCACTTGACTGCTAACCGGAAGGCTGGCAGTTCAAACCCACCAGCCACTCCTCGGAAAGAAGGTCAGGCGATCTATTTCTGTAGTGATACTGCCTCGGAAACTCAAGGAGGGGTCGCTACGAGTCAGGTCTGACTCGATGGCACATAACAGGGCTGAAGTGCCCCCAGGGTCTCCAACACTGTAACTTTACAGAAGTACACTCCTTCTTCTTTCTCCTGTAGAGCACCCAGTGGGTTTGAACTGCTGATCTTTCGGTTAGCAGCTGAGCATTTAACCAGTGTGCCACCAGGGCCCCTTTTAATAATCTGTAACTATTACATGACTTTTCTCCCACATTATTTAACCAACTAAAAGTTCCTGAGTTTTTTTTCATAACATCCATCTTTTGTCCATAAATTTCCTGCGTATTTTAGACATCATATTCAAATCCAAAGCCTGAACTGCCCATCGTGAACGTAAGGACCACCTTCTGCCCCATCTTTTAGCCTGAAATGTATTTAGTGTATTTTTATTTCCAAGCTAAAGTATAGCGGAAATGTTCACAGATTGCCTCTAGCAGCCGTGTGAGCTGCTGAAGGCAGCACCCTAAAATCGCGAGCCAGCCGACAGTGCTAATTAACATGGACAAAGAATCAGAACACATTAAGGCTGAATTTTCCAAAATGAAGTGTTACCAAAAAAAAAAAAAAAAGTCCATTCAACACAGCAACAAGATACAGAACCAGAGAAATATTCAAGCTAACGGAAAGAGACCACCAAAATGTACCGCAAAAGGGCAATCAGTGAGAGTATGAGGTGTTTCTGAAAAATAAAAACAGTAAGAACAGTGAATGGAACAAAGCTAAGAATGGGAAAGTGAAGAAGGTAGGAACTGCACATGTAGCCGTGTTCAGTGCACTGTGGCACTTAGATAGAACAAGACAATATGGAGAATGAGCCTACGTTACAGCCCGGGACCTGAACCTGCAACCTGGACGAGATGTCCAAACAGCCATCTGGCTAGAACTCTAAGTGGAAAATTACCTCCTGCTAAGTCAAGAAGCATTCAGTTTAAGAACCTGACATTGTATTAGTGGGATTTGAGGTAATGGAGAAAAACAGATCAAATACAAGAACAAAGTCGCAGCCATCCCAGCTCGCACGTTCTGGACAAAAGCGGAGTGACTCTGCTTCGTGCTGGGGCGCGGCTGGGCAGAGCCGGCTGTCGGGGGGCTTCTGATCCCTTCCCCAGACGAGGATACTAACGCTTTCCCGGCTCCCCTCCTTCCCTGTCCCGCTGTCCCCGAGGCCATTCCTGCTCACGGCGAGGTGACTGTGATGTCCACTTTCAGTGGGCGTCCACTTTGAATGGGCCTAATCTTAACAACTCCTGGGAGAAAGAGTGAGCCGAATGGAAACACCGAAGCGCCCGGGCAGGGCTCCCCAGACCACTGATGGGCCTGCGGGCCCTGCACCCAAACGGGCAGCAGAGGAGGGAGGGCTCCCAAGTCTTCCGAACCCTGGGAGCTCGGGCCACTCACAGTCCCAGAAAGCAATAAGGCACCCGCATGCTTTCCAACTTACACTGTGAGGAAAAGAAACATCTGCAGGAAATAAAATCACGTCCCCAGGTCCCTACCCGTAGATATTAACAAAGACCGCCTCGGCACCCAGCATTTGGGGAACAAGGCAATCCCTCCACACTTGGAGGTCTGGGGACAGGGTCACATATCTGAGGGTTCAAGGAGGTCCATAACACTTTCAAGACAGGGATTTGGCAAAACTCAAAGCTGTCTTCACCTTCCCCACCTCCCATCCCAAGCTCAAGGAAACACGTGAAGATGAATTTCAAAAGGGCCCAGTTTCTGTCGAAATAAGCATGGCCGCTCCAAAGGGCTGTTCTCAAGAGAAACTCCAGCACGACAGAAACACTCCTGCTGTGACTCCGGGCTTATCCAGAATGAGGGCGGTTACATGACACGTTTCCTTTAAATCCACCCTAAATCGTGGACTGTGTTCAAGGTTCACTCTTTTTCTGCTCTCACTCAAATGACCTTGGCTGGCCAGGCATGACCCCACTGGTACTCAGCTATGGGTGCGAGCCTCTTACCACGCATTCAATTTTCTCATTTTGGTGACCAAAGCTGGCCACCGGCCAACATTCTACTTACCTTCTGCTGTCTTGGTGGTTGCAAAAATGAAAGAAAAATAAGACCTACCTCTCAGGGCTTGGTATCTCTTCGCTTCAACTTCACACCCTGTGTTCACTCGACAGACTCCCTTGAAAAACGCACCCAGAGGCCGGTTCTCAGCAGGAGGGGGGGCCGTAGGCTGCCTTGTGGCACTGAATCCAGCTGGTCACCGCTCCTCCTCGATTGTCCCGAACATCCGAGTGCTAAACACTGAGTCCTTCGACAGCCGTAAGACACTGGATGTGAAGCAGACACCATCAGAGCTCCTCCTGGACCAGAAGGCCCCCGGTGGGTCATGGACATGCGTGGTGCCAGGACGGCTTTGTCATCAGGCTTCAGGATCAGCTTGGCTTATGGTGGTCTAGGTTCCAGCACCCCAAGGCATCAAGCTCCGGACCAGGCATGTACCCTGGGCACTTGTGCAATGTTCCATCTCGAGGTGATGTAAACATAGCCCGTTACCAGAAAGAATCGCATCACACTCACTGCCGATCACAAACGCTCTCAGACGGTGCAAACTCTGTCTGTGCTGTTCCCACCGGGCCACCTTCAGACCACGCAGAGGTCTTCTCAGAGGGTGTACGGAAGTCCGCTGTCCCACATTCTTTTCCTTTATTCTCTGGGGGGAAAAATTAGACATTTTACTCTCATTTCAAGAGTTTTCTCTTACTCATGAGGCTAAGAATACCTGACCCCAAACTGCCTGCTTTTCACTCAAAATTGCTAATCAACTTGGCAGTACAGCTTAACTTGTTGTGTATGTCTGTTTGTTTGTTTCTCTGGCTCAAAGAGAGCAGCCCATAAAAAACCCACTGCCTCCTGATTTAATGAAAAAGACTGTATGGTTCCTTAATCTTAATTTCAAGAGGTCTCATAGCAACAAATGTGTAAATGACGAAATTTCAGGAGTTACTGTCTAATGCCGACTCAGTAACCACCAACTACTTCACAGAAACATGTATCCAAGGCTGTCAGTCTTCACAGAAGCAAAGTCCAAACCACACTCACTGCCATCAATTCTGACCCACAGCGCCCCTAGAGGACAGAGTGGAACTGCCCCACAGGGTTTCCAAGGCTGTCAGTCTTCTCAGAAGCAAAGCCCAAACCACACCCACTGCCGTGGAGTCCATTCTGACTCACAGCGCCCCTAAAGGACAGAGTGGAACTGCCCCACAGGGTTTCCGAGGCTGTCAATCTTCACAGAAGCAAAGCCCAAACCACACACACTGCCGTGGAGTCGATTCTGACTCACAGCGCCCCTAGAGGACAGAGTGGAACTGCACCACATGGTTTCCAAGGTTGTCAGTCTTCACAGAAGCAAAGCCCAAACCACACCCACTGCCGTGGAGTCCATTCTGACTCACAG
>NW_006922700.1:222106-229026 GCF_000298275.1 Orycteropus afer afer | reverse complement strand
GCCCCTAGAGGACAGAGTGGAACTGCCCACAGGGTTTCCAAGGCTGTCATTCTTCACAGAAGCAAAGCCCAAACCATACCCACTGCTGCGGAGTCGATTCTGACTCACAGTGCCCCCAGAAGACAGAGTGGAACTGTCCCACAGTGTCTCCAAGGCTGTCAATCTTATGGGAGCAGACCATCCCATATTTCTCCTATAGAGAAGATGGTGTGTTTGAACTGCTGAATCTCCAGTTAGCAGATGAAAGCAGTGTTTTACTTGGATTATACTATTTAATCCTCAAGACAACACAAAGTAGTAGGTTCTGTTATTGTCCTAATTTTTCAGAGGGGAACCTGAGACTAGAAATATTAAGTTGCTTATGGTCAGAAAATCTTTTGTTCAGATGAGGCACTATTTATCTGCTACAAAAGAGAAAGAAGGAAACCAAAGACTCATAAGGAACTAGTCTATAGGACCAACTGCCTACATGAACCACGGCCTCATCTACCCTGAGACCAGAACTAGATGGTGCCTCACTACCACTACTGACCATTCTGATCAGGACCAAAAGAGATGGATGCTTACAGAATGGGAGAGGAATGTGGAACAGAATTCAAAATCCTAAAAAGTCCAGATTTACTGGAACAGTTAAGACAAAGGGACTGTCCAAGACTACTACCCTGAGATGTGTTTTAAACCTTAAACCAAAATTTTCCCTTGAGATCACCTTTTAACTAAATAACTAAAACCAAAACCAAACTCACTGCTGCTGCATTGCATCCAACTCATAATGACCCCTCCTTGGGTTTCCGAGGCAGTATCACTATAGAAGTAGATTGTCCAACCTTCCTTCTGAGGAGTGGCTGGTGGGTTTGAACCATCAGACTTTTGGTTAGCAGTCAAATGCCTTAGGCACTACGCCACTAAATAACAGATTGTCCTTGTTGTTAGATGCCATCGAGTCATCTCTGACTCAGCGACCCCACGCACAGCAGAACGAAACACCGCCCAGTCCCACGCCAGCTCCACGATCCTGGCTATACTTGAGCCCATCACCACAGCCACTGTGTCAATCCATCTTGTTGAAGGCCTTCCCCTCTTTCGTTGACCCTCCACCTTACCAAGCATGCCATCCTTCTCCAGGGAATGGTCCCTTCTGGTAACATGACCAAAGTAGGTGAGATGAAGTCTGGCCATTCTCACTTCCAAGGAGCATTCTGGCTGCATTTCCTCCAGGACAGATCCGTTAACTCTCTTAGCAGTCCACGGTACCTTCAGCATTCTTCACCAGCACAATTCAAAAGCATCAATTCTTCTTCGGTCTTATTCATTGTCCAGCTCTAATATGCATATGAGGCGACTGAAAATACCATGGCTTGTGTCAGGTGCACGTTAGTCCTCAAGGAGACACCTTTGCTCTTCAGCACTTGAAAAAGGTCTTTTGCAGCCAACTTGCCCAGTGATATACGTCATCTGATATCCTGGTGCTGCTTCCATTGGCGTCGATTGTAGAACCAAGCAATGTGGAGTCTTTGACAACTTCAGTCTTTTCTCCATTTATCATGATGCTGCTTATAGGTCCAGTTATGAGGATTTTTGTTTTCTTTGTATTGAGATGTAATCCATACTACACACTGTATTCTTCAATCTTCATCATTAAGTGCTTCAAGTCATCCTCACTTTCAGCAAGCAGAGTTGTATCGTCAATGTATTGCAGGTTGTTAATGATACTTCCTCCAATCCTGATGCCATGTTTTTCTTCATATAGTCCAGTTTCTCAGATTATTTGCTCAGCATACAGATTGAATAAATACAGTAAAAGGATACAACCCTGACACACTCCCTTCTTGATTTTAAACCATGCAGTGTTCCTTTGTTCTGTATGAATGATAGCCTCCTGGTCTATGTACAGGTTCCTCATGAGCACAATTAAGTGTTCTGGACTTCTCATTCTTCTCAATGTTATCCACAATTTGTCATGATCAACACAATCAAATGCCTTTGCATAGTCAGTAAAATGCAAGTAAACATCTCTCTGGTATTCTTTGTTTAAGCCAAGATCCATCTGACATCAGCAATGATATCACTTATTCCACATCCCCTTCTGAATCCAGCTTGCATTTCTGGAAGTTCCCTGTCAATATACTGCTACAACTGTTTTTGAATTATCTTCAGTAAGATTTTACTTGTGTGTGATATTAATGACATTTTTTTGATGATTTCTACATTGTGTGGGATCACCTTTCTTTGGAATGGGTACAAATATGGATCTCTTCCATTCAGTTGGCCAGGTAGCTGTCTTCCAAATCTCCTGGCATACTGAGTGAGTGCCTCCAGTGGGGAACCCATTTGTTCAAACATCTCAATGGGTATTCTTTCAATTCCTAGAGCCTTTTTCTTCACCAATTCCTTCAGTGCAGCTACAACTTCCTCCTTCAGTAGCATTGGTTCTAGATCATATGCCACCTCCTGAAATGGATGAAGATCAACCAGTTCTTTTTGGTACAGTGACTCTGTGTATTCCTTCCATCTTCTTTTGATGCTTCCTGCATCATTCAATATTTTGCCCATAGAATCTTTTAATATTGCTACTTGAGGCTTAAATTTTTTCCTCAGTTCTTTCAGCTTGAGAAATGCTAAGCATGTTGTTCCCTTTTGGTTTTCTAAATCCAGGTCTTTGCACATTTCATTACAGTAATTGGCTTTGTCTGCTCGAGCTGCTCTTTGAAATCTTCTGTTCAGCTCTTTTATCTTGTCATTTCTTCCATTTACTTTGGCTCCTCTCCACTCAAGGGCAAGTTTCAAAGTCTCTCTGTCATCCACTTTGGTCTTTTCTCATCTTTTTAATAGCCTCTTGCTTTCTTCATAGATGATGCTCTTGATATCATCCCATAATTCTTCTGGTTTTCAGTCACTGGTGTTCAATGTATCAAATCTATTCTTTAGATGGTCTCTAAATTCAAGAAGGTGTATTTTGGCTCTCACTTCTTTTAATTTTCTTCAGCTTCAAGTTGAACTTGCATATGAGCAGTTGATGGTCTGTTCCACAATCAGCTCCTGGCCTGGTTTTGGCTGAAGATATTGAGCTTTTCCATTACCTGTTGCCACAGATGTAGTCAATGTGATTCCTGTGTACTCTATCTGGCAAAGTCCACAGTAATAGCCACTGTTTGTTTTGTTGAAAAAAGGTTTTTGCAATAAATAAGTCATTGGTCTTGCAAAATTCTATCATGCGATCTCCAGCATTATTTCTATCTCCAATGCCAGATTTTCCAACTACCAGTGATTTTTCTTTGTTTCCAACTTTTGCATTTCAGTCACCAGTGATAATTAACACATCTTGATTGCATATGCAGTCAATTTCGAACTGCAGAAGTTGATCAAAATCTTCAATTTCCTCCTCTTTGGCTTTGGTGGTTAGTGCATAAATTTGAATAGTAGTAGTATTAACTGACCTTCCTTGTAGGTGTATGGATATTATCGTATCACTGACAGCACTGTACTTCAGGACAAGTCTTGAAATATCCTTTGTGATGATGAATGTCATGCCATTCCTCTTCAAATTGTCATTCCCAGCAGAATAGATCATATTGTTGTCTGATTCAGGATGGCAAAAACCAGTCCATTTCAGCTTAGTAATCCCTAGGTTATCAATCTTTATGCATTCCATTTCATTTTTGACAACTTCCAATTTTCCTTGATTCATACTTTGCACATTCCATGTTCCAATTATTAGTGGACGTTTGCAGCTGTTTCTCCTCAATTTGAGTCATACCACATCAGCAAATGGTGGTCTTGAAAGCTTTGCTTTATTCGTATCAGTAAAGCTGGTTCTACTCTGATGATGTAGCTCTTTCCCAGCCCTGTTTTGAGAGCCTTCCAACTTATGTGGCTCACCCTCCTGCACTGTATCAAACAATATTTCCTGGCTATTCATAAAGTTGCCTAGTAATGTAATAGACAGTGTTTCTCTGCTATCCATAAGGTTTTCCCTGGACAATTCTTTGAGAAGTGGATAGCCTCTTCCTTCTTACTAGTCTGTCTCAGTCCACAAGGCGTGCTGAAACCTGTGCACCATGTGCAACCCTGCTGGCATTTGAAACACTGGTGGCATGGCCTTCGGCCTCACAGCAACACGCAAGCCACCAAAGTACAACAAATTGACAGACAAGTTTGTCTCCCTTAGCTGTTTGAAAACTCTCCACTCTCCCCTTACCTGGATCCCTGCCCTGCTTACTCTGTTGTGGTCCCCTTGGCTCTTCTTTCCTTTCCCCCGCTTTCCTGCCATTTGGGGGTGGGCTCTGGGTCCCTCCCCTGACCTGGATCCCTGCTGCTCGCTCTGGCATGGTTCCCCTGGTTTTCCTTTCCCTTTCCTCACATTCCTAAAATAACAGATTGGCTCATAAAATAAAGAATATCACTCACAAGTAATTAGCATCTTTAAAAGAAGCCATCTATAGGAGACTACTGTTGTTTTCATGTGTGCTGTTGAGTCTCGGGTGTGACTCTTAGTGACACTGTATAAGTACAGCAGAACCAAACACTACCCAGTCCCGCAGCAGGCTCACAACCATTGCTATGTGAGCCCACTGTTGAAGTCAGTGTGTCAGCCCATCTTGTTGAAGGTCTTCCCCTTTTCTGCTGACCCTCTACTTACCAAGCACAATGTTCTTCTTCTCCAGGGACTGATCCCTCCTGATAACATGAGCACAATGTAAGAGCAAAAGTCTCACCATCCTCGCTTCCAAGGAGCATTCCAGCTATAATTCTTCCATGACAGATCTGTTCGTTCTCCTGGCAGTCCATGTTGTTGTTGTTATGTGCCGTCGAGTCGGACCCAACTCATAGCGACCCCTCTGTGGGTTTCCAAGGCAGAAGTAGATTGCCCCATCTTCTTTCCAAGGAGTGCCTGGTGGGTTTGAACCACCAGCCTTCTGGCTAGTAATCAAGTGCCTTAGGCACTATGCTACCAGAGACTCCCTTCTGGCAGTCCATAGTATAGTCAATATTCCTTGCCAACACTACAATTCAAATGCACCAATTATTCTGTGGTCTTCCTTATTCATTGTCCAGCTTTCACATGCATATGAGGCAACTGAAAATAAGGTCAGGTGCACCTTAGTTTTCAAAGTGACATCTTCGCTGTTTAATGCTTTAAAGTGGTCTTTTCAGATTTTCCCAGTGCAATACATCATTTGATTTCTTGACGGCTGTTTCCATGGGCAGTGATTATGGATCCAAGTAAAATGAAATCCTTAATGACTTAAATCTTTTTTCCATTTATTATTTTTATGCATAAATGGTCAAAAGTTACTCTAACACAAAGATGAAAAGGTAAGGAGGCAGGGACACTAGAGTACTGGAATGGTACAACCCAAAGGGAATAAACGGGAATGATGACATGTTGTGAAAAATGTAAACAATGTCACTGAATAATCTGTGTAGAAATTGTTAAAAAAGATTGCCTAGTCTTCCTTCTGAGGAGTGGCTGGGTGGGTTTGAACTGCCAGCCTTCTGGTTAGCAGTCAAATACCTTAGGAATTACATCACCAGAGCTCTTACCTTAAATATAGTAAAACATTAATTGAAAAAAAGATAATGATGACGTGTACTGTCTCCATTATAATCACTTCAGTGTAAGAGTTTATCTTCAAGTAAATTGAATGGCCCTGGCTGTAAAAAGTCTATTACCCAACACATGCTACCCACACAAGGAGACACATACACACACAAAGCATTTATGAAGATGACCTACACACATCGCTGCTGCTGACAGGTGCCAGCAAGGTGATTCCAACTCATAGTGACAGAGTAGAACTGCCCCACGGGGTTTTCTAGGGTGTAATTGTGTGTGTGTGTGTGTGTGTGTGTGTGTGAAAGTTTACAGAGTATATTGGTTTTCCACTCAACAACCATACATAGTCTGTTTTGTGACATTTACTGCAATCCCCACACTAGCAGCATTCACCCCACTTCCTCCCTGTGCACACCCCGCCTCCCTTTGCCCTTCCTTCCCATCCCCTCCCACCTCCCTAGCTCTGTCCCTGGGCAAGTGCTGTCCTCTTGACCTCATGGGCTTGATTGTTGTCATGAGTCCACACCCTCCTGATGTTACTGTTTACCATGTAGGCCTATCTATCATCCAGCTGCCAGGTGAGCCATGGGGATGAGGACAGTTCCTAGCTTGAAGGGTATCTAAGGACCATAGTCTCATGGGTTCCATCAGTCTTCATCAGACCAGTAAATCTGGTCTTTTATGATTTTGATTTTTGTTCTACATTTTCCCCCACTCTATTCCGGGTCTCTTACTGACCCCTTAGTGACCCCTTTCAGACATACGCTGTTGTTGTTGTTGTTGTTATGTGCCGTCGAGTCGGCCCTGACTCATAGCAACCCCTCCTTGGGTTTCCAAGGCAGTATCACTACTGAAGTAGATTGCCCCATCTTCCTTCCGAGGAGTGGCTGGTGGGTTTGAACCGCCAGCCTTCTGGTTAGCAGTCAAGTGCCTTGGGCACTACGCTACCAGAGCTCCTTCACATACACTGGGAACTAAGAAACGCTTGCTGCATGTGGGACAGTAGAGCAGAATGTGCAACGGCCAAGGCATGATCAGAACCACAGTTCTGGAACAACAGTGAAGTGTTTGTTTTTGGAGTTCCACACATATACAAGTAAGATCGAAAACACAGCAATCTCAGGGAAAATATTTAAAATAAACATTGTGGCTTAGCCACGATCAAAAATAAAATAAACATCTCCGCGGACCAGAAATGGGGCATCGTTGTGGTGGGGTGGCCTCCAGTGAATTCTGACTCATGGCAACCTTGTGTAACAGTTTCTTTGACTGTCAATCTTTATGGAAGCAGAGCCCAAACCACACCCACTGCCATCAAGTTGACATTGACTCACAGCGCCCCTAGAGGACAGAGTGGAACTGC
>NW_006922700.1:204254-221948 GCF_000298275.1 Orycteropus afer afer | reverse complement strand
CCCCTAGAGGACAGAATGGAATTGCACCACAGGGTTTCCAAGGCTGTCAATCTTCACAGAAGCAAAGCCCAAACCACACCCACTGCTGTGGAGTTGATTCTGACTCACAGCGCCCCTAGAGGACAGAATAGAATTGCACCACAGGGTTTCCCAGGCTGTTGATCTTTACAGGAGCAGACTGCCACTTCTTTCACTCATGAAGTGGCTGATGGGTTCGAACTGCCAACCTTCAGCCATCGTTACATAGGGAGTATGTCGAGGAAGGGAAGAAAGGATGCAGATGAGTCAGGGAGAAGGAGGAAGACGTCACTGAAGAAGAAACACTGAGCCTGATGTTTGTCTTGTGTTTGATTAGGTGAGTGACTGACCACACATTTTATGGGTTGACAGATGACTGATGGCTGCTTCTGAACAGAATTCACTGTGTACTTTGGCTTCATCCTTTACTTTGGCAAGATTATGAAGCATGAGTCCTCTCATTCTCTCTCTGTGGTCAGTACAGTTATAAACTGCTTAAAGGTGATTATTTCTTAGATTATAGAAATACTAACAACAAAAGTATTTTGTAAAATCTTTCTACAATGACTTACATTATTAGTCACAACATTGCTGGTAACTGAGCAGAAGGCTTTTTCTTATTTTTCTCTTTCTAATTATTTCATTTTGTTTTCAAAAAAGTTATTGGCATAGGTTCCCAAATACTACTTACCACAATACTGTAGCTAAAAGACTAAAAATGTGACAAAATCAACAACTGTAAAAACACTGGCAACAATGAAAACAACAGTGCGTGCAGATGGAACCATGTGATTCAAAGCGTCATTGTAACTGGCTAATACTGACAGCTCTGACTGTAACACATTTGACAGTTCAAAAATAAGTTAGCACAGTGTTTTAGCCTTGTAGGTGGACTGACACATGTAAGCTGGGCTTATGAAAAATGTTTTTGTGGCTATAACTAATCACAGGGATATTTTTGTAAAAAACAATACATTTCCACCAAAACACTACAGAAATGTTTTATGGGCAGTCTTTGTGGTGTCACCCCCGAGTCCGTACCCCGCATACACCCAGTGACCCCACTCCTGTCCCCATCTCTTTGCGCTTCCCAGATTCTTCCTGAGCTCTTCGGGACGCAGTCTGCCTCTCAAAAGAGTCACAGAAACTAAGCAGGACTGGGACACGTGACGGAGTCCCTGGACTGCGCAAGCAGTTAAGATGACAGGTGCTGCTGCTGATTTTTTTTTATGGGCTCCTGCTGTGGACAGGCTGGGTTCCCGAAGTGAGAGGGGTGATGGACAAGATGTTAGTGTATTAACGCTCCTCACGGTTGGACTAAGGAGCCCTGGGGGTAACGGTTAAGCACTTGGCACCCAGAGGCACCTTGGAAGAGACGTGGCAATCCGCTCATGGAAGGTCACGGTCATTGAAAACCCCGTGAAGCACAGTTCTGCTCTGACACATGGCAGGCTGCTGTGAGTCAGAATGGACTCCACCACCACCAACAACAGAAGGAGAGGACATGTCAAGATGAGGTCAAAGTCAGAACATGCCTCTCTGGGAAGGTTGAGGGACTTCAGTCCCCAAGGTGGGGGACAGACAGAGGGCGGTGGGCGCCCTGGGCGGGCCCTCGGGTTCATCTGCAGTCAGAGAAGCTATGCCTCTAGGAGGTTTCCCCACCATGATCACTTCATGAGGAATTCACATCCCTGGGCCCCTCTGTAGGCCAGTTAAATCATGATCTCCATGGGCAGGGCCAGGAGTCTGAATTCTAACAATGCACTTGGACAGTAAACTGGATTCTCGCCTCCATGACCCTTCTCAGCAGACACTGCATCGGTCCAAGGCCACCTGTGTCCCTCTCCCCTCCCCTCCCCAAAGAGCAGCCCGTCCTTACGAGCCCTGAAGCCTGCCCGTCTTCTTGGCTATGTCCCGTCTCGGCAGGCTGCGTGTGCAGGTGCAGACAGTCCTGACGGAGCCCAGTGACCGCTTCCAGGCAGCACCCAGGGTTGCTGGATGCTCTCGAGGTGATTCTGACTCACCACGACCCCGTGTGACAGAGAACAGCTGCCCCTAAGGTCCCCCACGCCATCCCCTTCACAGGAGCAGACTGCCAGGGCTTTACTGCCATGGAGTGGCTGGTGGCTTTGAACCGCTGACCTTTGGGTTAGCAGGTGAGTGCTTAACTATTGTGCCACTGGGTTTCATAAGTAACAGGCAAAACAGGTTGGGCTGGTGCTGAACCAGCCAGAAGACCCCACAGTAAGGAGACTGGTATTTGACAGAGGCAGAGAGATGGAGAAGCAAGTCAGGCTGAGCAGAGAACATTCTGGAAGGCAGCTCGCTTGCCAGGAAGTTGGGGGAGAGAGCACGCTTGGTCAGACCACGCTCAGAGTCCGAAAGGGTCAGAGAGTGAGCCAGCTTGTCCCTGAGGGGGAGCCAATCCTGTCATAAAGATCCATGGTTTGGACTCCTGGGACACATGGGGGTGTAGTCTGCCACCCCGAAAAATCCCTAACTGACGTAAAGTCTAGAAACTTCGCCAGCTCTCTGAGAAGAGCCAGGTTATTTTATTTTTATTTTTTTGAGATGTTCCTGGCTCACTGAAAACAAAATACGGCTTCATGTCGCCAGGCCTCAGTTTTCTCATCTGTAAGATGTGGGCGTTGGACTAGATAAGCCCTGGCGAGGCTTTCTGCACAACGTTTCTGTGGAAACCACACCAAACAGAGTAACAGAGATGGGACCATATTCACGGAACTTGTCCAACAAGAGAACTAGGAGAGGAGGCAGACAGACTATTTCCTGGAGAGGTGGGAGCTGCTAAACGAGAAAGCTGACCACAAAGGAAAAGACTTGTGGTGACCTGCCATGGGGCAGGGCTGGGAGAGATGGCTCCAGGGCCCAGCGTACACACTTGGGATCTGGTATCAGGAGAACCAGGAGGAGGAGGTGGGCCCTGGACTGGGACCACGGAAGGTCAAGGTGAAGCGACTCGCTGCGACCACTTCCTTGTCTCCTCCAAATAGAATAACTCAGTGCCTCGGGCTAGCCTCCCAGCGCCAGTGTCGTTTCTGTCGACCGGAGCCAGCGTTGTCCCGGCAGCGCTGACTCACGGCCACCGCGTGTGTCAGAGTAGAGCGGAATTTTTGTTTCAAACTTTTTATTGTGATTTGGGTGAAAGCTTACAGAGCAGTTGTTTTCCCATTCAACAGTTCATACAAGCTTTGCTTCCTGACACTGACTGCAGTCCCCACTGGAACGGCTCTCCCCCCCCTTCCCCCTCTGGTCCCCACTCCCACGCACCCTCGTTTCCTATCCCTTCCTGCCTGCGGCGCCTCAGCCCCGGGGGCGTGTTGCCCTCTGGCTCTCCCGTGGTTGACTGCTGGAAGGCCTGCGAGCCCCCTGGTGTTCCTGCTCACTGTGTGCCACGCCCAAAGGGCACAGAGGCGGCATGCTCCTTTGTCCTCCCCGACTTCACGAGGAGGGGGACAGAAGCACCATCAGCAACCCAAGGCTGATTGATTCCTAGGAGGTGAAAATCAGACACTCATTTCCCTCCAGCCGTCTTACCAATACTGACACCAACCATCCCTCCCACAGCACTCTCTGACCTCTGCTGGGTTCAACAGTTCGTTGCGGTGGCCCAAGAACTCACAGACGATGCTCACGATTATGGGGTTTATTAGGGAAGTCACAGGTTCGGCTTCAGGAACACTCAGGACACAGTTCTTCCGTCAGGAGAGCCTCCCCTCACAGCCCTGCCCACAGGCGCACCTCTCTTTGACCCCTGGTCTCTCGGCCTGGCCTCTGCCCTGGCAAGCGGTACAGAGCCCTCTGGCTCTGCCGATGGGGGTACCCAGGTGCACCCCACTCCACCAGCAAGGCTCCTGCCCGAAGGCACTCCTGGGTCTCGCTCCCCGAGCCGGCCAGCTCGCTGCTCTGTCCCATGCCGCTCTCCCAGCTGTGCCGCCACATCTCCCTGTCGGTCACTCTGCTGGTCTCTCTGCCAGTCTGTCTGCCGACTCTCTGCTATCGTCTCAGCTCGTCCCTCTTCTGATCTCCTGCCCAAGAGGTCAGGCACAGGGCTCCGGGTCCGAGGACGCGCTCACTCCACGTCCAGCTCTTCTCTCTCGATGGCAGTGAGATCCCCACTTCTGCTGGTGGCATGGCTCACTCTAAGCCCGGCAGGATGGCAGAAGTGACCAGTCCCCACAGTAGAGTTCTATACACCTTATTTCCATGAACCCCTTCTCACAAAGGTGCTATATGCCTTATTTACATTACTAACAAGCTAGCCAATCCCCTGGTAGACCACAAGCACCTTACATTTGCATAGTCCCACCTATTAATATGGTGGGAGTCACAAAGACCATGGCTGGAAGAGCCATACCAAGTAATTCACTGCAGCACACCTCGTCTCTTGTTTGTCTAAAAGTTGAGTTGTGGAGGTGAGTTCAATTCCAGGCTTGAGGGGTGTCTAAAGGCCAAAGTCTTGGGGGTTCCACCAATCTGTCTGACCAGTAAGCCTGGTTCTTTTCACGAGTTTGAGTTTTGCCACTCCTTTCTTCCAAGGTGCCTCTAGGTGACCTTGAACTACCAACCTTTTGGGTAGCAGCCGGTGTGTTAGAAATCTCCTCTAATTCCCAAACCCTGCCCTCTCCAACTGCTGGCCAAAGAGATGGGTGTGTTTCTGGTGAGGGACACATCCCTATCCAGCTTAGAGTTGGGAAGACCTTCTACTGTGAACTCCTTCCACCTGCTACTCTCATGAGAACACAAGCATTGTGATCCACTCACTCAGAACCGCCAGTCGCCTCCTCCTGTCTGCTAAATGGGTGTTAGGAGCCTCAAAGGAACCAATTATTTCTTCTCATTGGTTAGAATCCTTATTCTAGCAAGGTGGGGCAACACATACTCTCGCAGTGGCTGAATATCCATCCCTAATGTACTGACTCGCCACCTGTCTGTCAGTTTGTCATGCTGTCGTGGCTTGCATGTTGCTGTGATGCTGGAATTTCAAATACCAGCAGGGTCATCCATGGTGGGCAGGTTTCAGTGGAGCTTCCAGATTAAGATGGACTTGGAAGAAAGGCCTGGTGATCTATTTGTGAAAGATCTGGCCTCTGAAAACCTTGGGAGTAGCAGACACTGTCTGAGACAGTGCTCGAAGATGAGCCCCTCGGGTTGGAAGCTACTCACTATGACCAGGAAGAGCCGCCTCCTCGAATAGAGTCTACTTTAGTGATGTGGATGGACTAAAGCTTTGGGGCCTTCATTTGCTGATGGGGCATGACTCTAACATCCATTCATAATCAGAACATGGAATATATGAAGTATGAATGTAGGAAAATTGGAAGTTGTCAAAAATGAAATGGAATGCATAAAGATCGATATTGTAGGCATTTAAAAAAAAAAAAAAAAACTCAACTGCTATCGAGTTGGTTCCAACTCATGGTGACCCCTCCCTGGATTTCCAAGGTGGTATCTCTATGGAAGTAGATTTCCCAGTCTTCCTTCCAAAGAGTGGCTGGTGGGTTTGAACTGCCAACCTTCTAGTTAGTAATCAAATGCCTTAGGTACTACAGCACCAGAGCACCTTATCCCAGGCATTACTGAGCTGATGCCAGCATAGTAGACCATATGATTGTCAGATTCAAAATGGCCAATATCAGTCTACATCCACTCATCTTAGGCATTAGTGAGCTGCAATGGACTGGTATTGGCCATTTTAAACCTCACAGTCACATGGTCTACTATGCCAGGAATGACCAGTTGAAGAGGAATGGCATAATTAAAAAGAACATTTCAAGATCTATCTTGAAGTATAATACAGTCAGTAATAGCATTATAACCATACGCCTACAAGGAAAACCACTTAATGTCAGTATTATTCAAATTTATGTGCCAAATGCTAAAGCCAAAGATGAAGAAATTGATTTTTTACTAACTTTTACAGTCTAAAATTGACCAAACATTCAATCAAGATGTATTGATAATTACTGGTGATTGGAATGCAAAAGTTAGAAACAAGCAGCATTAGTAGTTGGAAAATATGGCCTTGGTGACAGAAATGACACCAGAGATTACATTATAGAATTTTCCATGACCAAGGACTTATTCACTGCAAATGCTTTTTTTCAACAACATAAATGGTGATTGTACACATGGACCTCACCAGGTAGAATACACTGAATCAAACTGACTATATCTCTGGGAAGAGACCATGGAAAAGCTCATTATCTTCAGTCAAAACAAGGCCAGAGCTAACTGTGGAACAGACAATCACTTGCTCATATGCAAGTTCAAGTGGAAACTGCAGAAAATAAAAGTAAGTCCACAAGAGGAAACATATGACCTGGAGTATATCCCACATGAATGTAGAGATCATCTGAAGAACAGATTCGAGGCATCGAACAACAATGACTGAAGATCAGATGAATTGTGGGAACATCATACATGAAAAAAGCAAAAAGGTCATTATGCCACCAGAATTCTTATTTAAAATGTAGGAAAGGAAGAAAAGACCAAAATGGATGTCAGAAGAGACTCTCATAACTACTCTTGAAAAATTAACACTCATCCTAAGCAAACTCAGAATGAAGAAAAACACATGGGCTTAGTAAGCACAAAGCCAATAATGAAGAAAAGAGAAGTAACACTTGATAACAAAATAAGCTCAGCACAGAAAAATATGTGGAACAAGGAATTCACCAACACCACAACAAAAAACACAATAGATTGACAGCAAAAAATGCATACCTTCACTAACCACACTCAGTGTGAATGGATAAATGCACCAGTCAAGGGAAAGGAGTGACAGACTGGGTAAGGACAGAGGGCCCACTGCTACGCTGCCTACAAGAGACCGACCTTACACAAAGACAAAAGCAAATTAAAAATTCAGGGGTGGAAAAAAAATATACCAAGCTAACGGTAACCCCAACCACTCCTCGGAAGGAAGGTTGGGCAATCTACTTCTGTAGTGATATGGCCTTGGAAACCCAAGGAGAGGTCACTATGAGTTGAGTCTGACTCAATGGCAAATAACAACAACACAACAACAATAGTAACCAAAAAAGAGCAGGAATGGCAATATTAATTTCTGAGAAAATAGATTTCAATGTGAAAAACAGCATAAGGGAAAAAGAAGGACTTTGTAAGATCCTAAAAGGATCAATTCAAAAGAAGACATTACCATGATTAATATCTATGCACCTAATGAAGCTGCTCCAAAATACATAAAGCAAGTATTAACTGAATTGAAAGGAAAAACTGGCAACTCTACAATAGTAGTAGGAGACGTTAACACACCCCTTTCAAAGAGGGACAGAACAACTAGAAAAAACTCAACAATAATACAGAAGAACTCAACAACACAATCAACCAAGTTGATGTCGCAGACATACACAGAGCACTCCACCCAAAAAACACCCAATTCATATTCTTCTCCAGTGCACATAGATCACTCTCCAGAACAGACCATGTTAAGGCACAAAGCAAGCCTCAATAAATTCAAAAGCATTGAAATATTACGAAACATGCTATAATATAAATGCTATAATATAAATATAAAAAGTCAATAATAGGAAGAGCAAGGAAAAAATATCAAATATGTGGAAACTGAATAATATATTGCTCAAAAACTACTGGGAATAGAAGAAATAAAGTGTAAAATAAAAATATTCCTAGAAACAAATGAGAATGAAGATAAAACTTACCAAAACCTTTGGGACACAGTAAAAGCAGTACTCAGAGGTCAATTTATAGCAATACATGCACACATCAAAAAAAAAAAAGAGGAAAGAATAAAAAATCAACACTCTAACTCAACAACTCCAACAACTAGAAAAAGAGCAACAAAAGAAACCTGCAGTATCTAGAAATAAGGAAACAATAAAGATCAGAACAGATAAAGTAGAAAACAAAACAAAAAAAAAAAAAAGAGAAAATCAACAAAACAAGAAGCTGGTTCTTTGAAAAGATTGACAAAATTGACAAGCCACTGGCAAATTTAACAAAGAAAAAGAAAGAGAAGATGCAAATAACATGAATAAAAAACAAAAAGGGCAACATCACAACAAAAACAACTGAAATAAAAAAGATATTGATAGAGTATTGTGAAGAACTGTACTCCAACAGATTTGAGAACCTAGAAGAGATGGACAAGTTTCTAGAAACACAAGACCTACCTAAACTATCCCAGTCAGAGACAGAATACTTGAACAGACCCACAACAAAAGAAGAAATTGAAAAGGTTAAAAAAAAACAAAAAAACAAAAAAACAAAAAACTTCCCCCACACACACAAAAAAAGGCCTGGTCTAGATGGCTTTGCTGGAGAATTTTACCAAACAATCAAGGAAGAGTTGACACCAATACTACTCAAATTATTCCAGAACACAGAAAAAGGTGGAATACTCCCAAACTCATTCTATGAAGCATAACACTGATACCAAAACCAGGGAAAGACACCACTAAAAAGGAAAACCACAGACCAATATCCCTCATGAACATCGGTGCAAAAATCTTCAACAAAATCCTAGCCAACAGAATCCAACAACACATCAAAAAAATAATACATCAGGACCAAGTGGGATTCATACCAGGTATTCAAGGATGGTTCAACATCAGAAAAACAATCAATGTAACCCACCACATAAACAAAAGAACACATGATCATATCAGTCGATGCAGAAAAGGTCTTTGATAAAATCCAACACCCATTCCCGTTCAGAACTCTCAGCAAAATAGGGAGAAAAAGGAAAATCTTCATCATAATAAAGGACATATATGCAAAGCCAACAGCCAACATTATTGGTAACGGAGAAAGACTCAAAGTGTTCCCCTTGCAAATGGGAACCAGACAAGGATGCCCTCTATCACCACTTCTCCTTCACATTGTATTTGAAGTTCTAGCTAGAGCAGTAAGGCAAGAAAGAGAAATAAAAGGCATCCAAATTGGCAAAGAGTAAGTAAAACTATCTCTATTTGCAGATAACATGATCTTATACATAGAAAACCTAAGAGACTCAGCAAAGCAATTACTGAAACTAATAGAAAGGCTCAGCAAAGTGGCAGGATACAAGGTCAACATAACAAAAATCTGCTGGATTCCTCTACATCAACAAAGAGACCTCTGAAAAGGAAATAAGGAAAACAATACCATTTACAATAGGTACCAAAAAGATAAAATACTTAGGAATAAATCTTACCAGAGACACAAAAGACCTATACAGAGAAAACTACAAATCATTACTTCAAGAAACAAGGGATCTACATAAATGGAAGAACTTGCCTTGTTCATGGATGTTGTTGTGTTGTTATGTGCTGTCAAGTCAGAGTGAACTCATAGCGACCCCTCCCTTGGGTTTCCAAGGCAGTATCACTACAGAAGTAGATTGCCCAACCTTCCTTCCGAGGAGTGGCTGGTGGGTTTGAACTGCCAGCCCACTGGTTAGCAGTCAAGTGCCTTAGGCACTATGCTACCAGAGCTCATTCATGGATAAGAAAACCAAATACTTTGAAAATGTCAATAATACCCAAAGCAATCTACACATCCAATGCAATCCCAATCCAGATACCATCACCAGTTTTTAAAGACATAGAAAAAACCAATTACTAAATTCATATGGAAAAAAAGACATCTCAGATAAGCAAAGCACTGCCGAAGAAGGAAAACAAAGAAGGACATCTCACACTCCCGGATCTCAAAACCTACTATACAGCTACAGTACTCAAAACAGCCCGCTACTGGTACGACAGACACATAGACCACTGCAACAGAATTGAGAACCCAGAATTAGAGCTGTTGACCTATGGTCAGCTGATTTTTGACAAAGTGCTGAAATCCATTAAATGGGGGAAGAGATGGTCTCTTTAACAACTGGTACTGGCAAAACTGGATATCCATTTGCAGAAAAATGAAACAAAATGCATACCTCACACCATACACAAAACCTAACTCCAGATAGATAAAAGACTTCACTGTGAAAACTAAAATTATAAATTTCCTCAAGGAAAAATTAGGGGCAAACCTAGGGGCCCCAATTTATGGCATAAATAGACTGTAAAGCATAACCCAAAATGCACAAACAGCTGAAGACAAGCTAGATGAATGTTGTTATGTGCCGCCGAGTCGGCCCTGACTCATAGCGACCCCTCCTTGGGTTTCCGAGGCAGTATCACTAGGGAAGTAGGATTGCCCAACCTTCCTTCCGAGGAGTGGCTGGTGGGTTTGAACCGCCAGCCTTCTGGTTAGCAGTCAAGTGCCTTAGATGAATGGGACCTTCTAAAAATTAAATTTTTATGTGCTTCCAAAGACTTCTCCAAAAGAGTCAAGAGAACCTACAGATTGGGGAAAAAAAAAAATTGGCAACAACATATCTGAAAAGGGACTGATCTGTAAAATTTAAGAAAACTCCAACACCTCAACAACAAAAACATTAACAATCCAATTAAAACATGGGCAGAAGACATGAATAGACACTTCACCAAAGAGGATATTCAGGTGGCCAGGTGGCACAGTGCTTAAGGCATATGATTGCTAACCAGAAGGCTGGAGGTTCAAACCCGCCAGCCATTTCTTGGAAGGAAGATCAGGTGATCAACTTCCATAGTGATACCGCTTCAGAAACCCAAGGAGGGGTCGCTATGAGTCAGAAACAACTTCACAGCATGCGTTTGTTTTTTTATTTGTTCAGTAAATACATGAAGAAATGCTCATGACCCTTATCCATCAAAGAGATGCAAATCAAAACAAGATACCATCTCACACGAGCACTAATGGCAAAGTTCAGCAAGACAGAAAATAACAAGTGCTGGCAAGGATGGGGAGAGACTGGGACTCTCAGATACTGCTAGTGGGACTGTAAAATGATACAACCACTGTGGAAAGTAGTTTGGTAATTCCTTAAAAAGTTGGAATTAGAAACAACATTTGACCCAGCAATCCCATTACTAGGTATATATCCTAAAGAAGTGAAAGCCAGCACAAGAACAGATATATGCACACCCATGTTCACCACAGCACTATTTACAATAGCAAAAAGATGGAAACAAAGTAGATACCCATCAACAGAAGAATGGACAACCAAACTATGGTGCATACACACAATGGAATACTATGCAACCCTAAAGAATAATGTAGAATTGGTAAAACACCTCATAATGTGGATGAACTTAAAAGACATTAAGCTGAACAAAATAAGTCCATCACAGAAGGACAAATAATGTATTAGTTCATTATTGTAAAAAGTCAAGGAAAGGTTTACATATGGAAGGAAACTTACTTTCCTGGTTACCATGGGTGGGAGGGGAGGGGAGGGAACAACAACAAAAACAAACCTTACTATACAGCTACAGTAGTTAAAACAGCATGGTACCGGTGCAATGACAGACAGACAGACCAATGGAAAAGAACTGAAAACCCAGAAATAGAACCATCCATCTATGGACAGCTGATCTTTGACAAAGGAGTAAAACCCATTAAATGGGGGAAAGATAGCCTCTTTAACAAATGGTGCTGGTAAAATTGGATATCCACTCACAGAAAAATGAAACAAGACCTACACCTCACCCCACACACAAAAACAAACTCAAGTCAGATCAAAGATTTAAATGGAAAACCCAAAACGACAAAAGTCATCAAAGGTAAAATAGGGGCAAATCTAGGGGCCCTAATATACAGCATAAACAGACTATCAAGCATAACCCAAAATGCACAGGCAGTGCAAGAGAAGCTAGATGACTGGGTCTGGAATTTAACCCACACCCGTGGTTTACAGCCAAACAAAAGACAGGCATATGAGTTGAAATCTCCTTGTTCTTGGTGGGAACAATCATGGGAGAAAGAAGGGCTGCTTATGCACAGGGAGACAGCTCAGGGGGCAGGAGTCCATGGAACGATGGACACTGGGAAGAGGTAATTATGGGGAGGAGGTGGGAGGGGGGCTGTTGCATTGTGGGAAACTGTGGTCAATGTCATGAGACAAAGTGTATGTGAACTGCTGTATGGAAAGTGAATTTGCTCTGTAAATCTTTATCCAAATCACAATAAATAAATAAATATTAAATTCTTATGCACATCGCCCGCCATTCATCTGCCAGTTTGCCACGGGTATTTCAAATGCCAGCAGGCCCAGCCATGGTGGACAGGTTTCAGCAGAGCTTCCACACTGAGACAGACTAAGAAGAAGGAAGGGGCCGTCCACGTCTCAAAGAATTGGCCAGTGAAACCTTATGAAAAAGCAGTGAAACACTGTCTGATGTATTACTGGAAAACTTTATGAACAGCCCTGAAACATCGTGGGATATAGTGCCAGAAGAAGAGCCCCTCAGGTCGGAAGGCACTCAAAATATGACTTGGGAAGAGCTGCCTCCTCAGAGTAGAGCCGACCTTAATGATATGGACAGAGTAAAGCTTTTGGGACCACCATTTGCTGATATGGGATGACTCAACATGGGAAGAAACAGCTGCAAACACTGATAATCGGAACATGGAATCTACGAAGTATGAATCTAGGAAAATTGGAACTTGTCAAAAATGAAATGGAACACATGAAGATCGATATCCTAGGCATTCATGAGCTAAAATGGACTGGTTTTGGACATTTTGAATCAGACAATTATACGATCTGCTATGCCTGGAATGACAAACTGAAGAGCAATGGCATGGCATTCATCATCACAAAGAATGGATCAAGATCTATCCTCAAGTACAATGTTGTCAGTGACAGGACAATATCATATGCCTACAAGGAAGACCAGGTAACCTAGTGCCACTCTAACAGAAAAATATACCACAAATGGGATGGCTTGAACAAACAGGGGTTTATTCTCTTATAGTTTGGGAGGCTAGAAGTCCGAGTTCAAGATGCCAGCCTCTAGGGGCTGAGTGAAAGCCCCTCGACCTTAGGCTTCAGCTCTGTCTCTTGCTCCCGGCCCACTGAAACTAGAGGCATCTCTTCACTCAGGCAGCTATTGGCTGCTGAGGCTAACAAGCCCAAGGTCAACATATAAAATGGCAGAGTCCCGATGTTACCAAACCACATGGCAGGCCATTAACTCAAGTCCATGGAAAGTCCCAAAGTCAACAGAGCATGGCAGGCTGCTGAACCACGACATGGCTACATGTAGGGTTCAAAATGCTATAAACTAGAGACCATTCCCAAAGCTGTTTCTTATACACGGGAAGCAGACCACACACCCAAAGGCAGCTACGCAGATGCTCACAGTAGATTCCACTATGGAGTTGATGATGAGTCTCATCGTGGGGAATACTACATCCAGCCACCCAGCCACTCACCCAGGCCCAGCCAAGCTGACACACAAATTTCAGCCAAAACAAGGCCAGGTTCTGAGTGTGGAAAAGACATCAACTGTTCATATGCAAGTTCAACTTGAAGCTGAAGACTATTAAAAGAAGTCCATGAGAGCCAAAATATGACCTTGATTATGTCCCTCCTGAATTTAGACACCATCTAAAGAATAGATTTGATGCACTGAATACCAATGACTGAAAACCAGAGGAATTGTGGGATGACATCAAGAACATCATCCATGAAGAAACCTAAAGGTCATGAAAAAGACAGGAAGGAAGAAAACACCAAAATGGATGTCAGAAGAGACTCTGAAACTTGCCCTTCAATGGAGACTAGCTGCAATGGAGGAAATGACAAGATAAAAGAGCAGAACAGAAGATCTCAAAGAGCAGTTTGAGAAGACAAAGTCAATTATTATAATGAAATGTGCAAAGACATGGAGTTAGAAAACCAAAAGGGAAGAACATGCTTAGCGTTTCTCAAGCTGAAACAACTTAAGAAAAAAGTTAAGTCTCGAGTTACAATATTGAAAGATTCCATGGGCAATATATTGAATGATGCAGGAAACATCAAAAGAAGATGGAAGGAATACATAGTTTCCCTATACCAAAAAGAACTGGTTGATGTTCTTCCATTTCAGAAGGTGGCATGTGATCAAGAACCAATAGTACTGAAGGAAGAAATCAAAGCTGCACTGAAGGAACTGTCAAAAAACAAGGCTCCAGGAAGTGACAGAATACCCATTGAGATGTTTCAACAAACGGATACCTCACTGGAGGCACTCAATCAGCTATGACAGGAGATTTGGACGACAGCTACCTGGCCAACTGACTCAAAGAGATCCACATTTGTACCCCTTCCAAAGAAAAGTGACCCCATAGATTGTGGAAATTATTGCACAAGATCATTAATATCAAACACAAGTAAAATCTTACTGAAGATAATTCAAAAATGCTTGCACAGCAGTACACTGACAAAGAGTTTCCAGAAACGCAAGCTGGATTCAGAAGAGGACACGGAACTAGGGATATCATAGCTGATGTCAGATGGATCTTGCTCAAAGCAAAGAATACCAGAGGGATGTTTACTTGTGTTTTATTGACTATGCAAAGGCAATCAATTGTGTGGATCGTAACACTGAGAAGAATGGGAATATCAGAACATTCAACTGTACTCATGAGGAACCTGTACATAGACCAGGAGGTTATCATTCAAACAGAACAAGGGAATACTGAATGGTTTAAAATCAAGAAGGGAACGTGTCAGGGTTGTATCTTTTCACCATACTTATTTAATCTGTATGCTGAGCAAATAATCCGAGAAGCTAGACTATATGAAGAAGAATGTGGCATCAGGATTGGAGGAAGAATCATTAACAACCTACAACACACAGACAACACAACTTTGCTGAAAGTGAGGATGATTCGAAGCACTTACTGATGAAGATTAAAGACTTCAGTCTGCAGGATGGCTTACATTTCAGCATAAACAAAACAAAAATCCTCACAACTAGAGCAATAAGCAGCATCATAATAAACGGAGAAAAGATTGAAATTGTTAAAGATTTCACATTACTTGGTTCCACCATCAACACCAATGGAAGCAGCAGTCAAGACATCAGATGACATATTGTACTGGGCAGATCTGCTGCAAAAGACCTCTTCCAAGTGCTGAAGAGCAAAGATGTCTCCTTGAAAACTAAGTTGTACTCAACCCAAGCCATGGTATTTTTCAATAGCCTCATATGCATGTGAGAGCTGGATAATGAACAAAGGAGAACAAAGAAGAGTTGATGCTTGTGAATTGTGGTGTTGGTGAAGAATACTGAAAGTACCATGGACTTCCAAAAGAACAAATAAATCTGTCCTGGCAGAAGGACAGCCGGAACGTTCCTTGGAGGCTAGAACGGCCACATTTCATCTCACCTCTTCTGGTCATCTTGTCAGTACGGGGTATTCCCTGGAGAAGGATATCATGCTTGGTAAAGTAGAGGGTCAACAAAAAAGGGGAAGGCCCTCAATGAGATGGATTGACATGCTGGTTGCAATGATGGGCTCAGGTACAGCAGGGATTGTGAGGCTGGCACAGGACCGGGCAGTGTCTCCTTCTGTTGTGCACGGGGTTGCTATGAGTTGGAGCCGACTCAACGGCACCTAACAACAACAACAATGAACATCAAAATTTCAAAATTTAGATTTCTCTAAAATGGTAAAAAGAGAACCTGTTGTTGTTGTTGTTATTTGCCATCGAGTCGGCCCCGACTCATAGCGACCCCTCCTTGTGTTTCCGAGGCAGTATCACTACGGAAGTAGGATTGCCCAACCTTCCTTCCGAGGAGTGGCTGGTGGGTTTGAACCGCCAGCCTTCTGGTGAGCAGTCAAGTGCCTTAGGCACTATGCTACCAGAGCTCCACAAAGAGAACCTACAGATTGGGAAATAATATTTGGCTATGACATATCTGACAAAGGACTTATCTCTAAAATTTATAGAAAACTTCAACACTCAATACCAAAAAGACAACACAATTCAAAAATGAACAGACACTTCACTAAAGACAACATACTGACAGCCAACAAACACATGAGGAAATGCTCATGATCATTAGCTATTAGAGAGATGCAAATCAAAACAACAATGAGATGTCATCTCACCCCAGTAATAATAGCAAAGTTCAACAGGACAGAAAATAACAAATGCTGGTGAGGTTGCGGAGAGATTGGAACTCTCATACACTGTTGGCGGGACTGCAAAATGGTACAACCATTATGGAGAATAATATGGCGTTTCCTTAAAAAAATGAAAATAGAAATACCACTGGATCCAACAATTCCATTACTAAGAATATACCCTAAAGAGGTGAGGGATACAACACGAACAGACATTTGCACACCCATGTTGACTGCGGGTGGGGAACAGCCCCCAGGCAGCAGGGAGCAGCAGCAGACACTGGCCGGCAGCTGGAACAGGTAAGGCGGGTGGGGGGGGGCAGGTGGTAGGGAGTAGTGGCAGACACTAGCCAGTGGCCAGAACAGAGAAGGCGGGGGGTGGGGGGAGACAGCCCCCAGGCGGCAGGGAGTAGCAGCAGACAGAGCCAGCAGGCACAGGTAAGGGGTAGCCCAGAAGAAAGCGGAGCAGTTTTAACAGCTAAGGGAGATGAACTTGTCCATTGGTTTGCCGTACTGTGGTGGCTTGCATCTTGCTGTGGGGCTTGAGGCTGTGCCAGCAGGGGTGCCCATGGTGGACTGGTTTTGGTGGAGCTTCCAGACTGAGACAGGCTCAGAAGAAGAGGCCATCCACTGCTCAAAGAAGTAGTCAGTGAAAACCTTATGAACAGTAGTGAAACACTGTCTGATGTATTACTGGAAAATTTTATGAATAGCCCTGAAACACTGTCCCATACAGTGCCACAAGATGAGCCTCTCAGGTCAGAAGGTGCTCAAAATATAACTGGGAAAGAGATGCCTCATCAGAGTAGAGCCGACCTTAATGATATGGATGAAGTAGAGCTTTTGGGGCCTCCATTTGCTGAAGTGACATGACTCAACATGAGAAGAAACAACTGCAAATAGCCATGGATAATCAGAACAATGAACGTACAAAGTATGAATCTAAGAAAATTGGAAGTTGTCAAAAATGAAATGGAACACGTAAAGATTGGTATCTTCAGCATTAGTGAGTGGAAATGAACCAGTTTGGGCCATTTTTAATCAGACAACCGTATGATCTGGGAATGACAAATTGAAAGGGAATGGTGGGGCATTCATCATCACCAAGAATGTTTCAAGATCTATCCTGAAGATGGGCGGCCAGGCTGAACTAGTAGGTATGTCTATGAAGCAGGGAGTGTACCCAAGACCATGTACAGGGTTGGCAGACAATGGTCCTATAAGTTTATGTATATGATCGGAATTCCCAGGTGTATAGCAGAGCTGACAAGGGACAAGGTTGTAGTCACTTCTTGGTCACAGCCAGCGACCCAGAGAGACTGAACAGTTGAACCTGTGGGATCGAGACCATAATCGCGGGGGACATCAAGCTCAATTGGCATAACATACAACACAAAATATTGTTCCACCTCCTACTTTGGCAAGTAGCAACTGCAATCTTAAAAGCTTACAAGCTGCCATCTAGATGCAATGATGGGTCTCTCCTCATCCAGAGCAAAGAAGAATGAAGAAAACCAAAGATTCATAGAAACAATTAGTCCTAGTGACTGGTACACCATGTGATCCACAGCCTATATGACTATGAGACCAGAAGAATCAGACGGTGCCCGACTATCACTGTCAAGCACTCGCAGGGGGATATACGTAGGAGATCCTGAATAGAGAGGGAGAACAATGTGGAGAAAAACTCAAAATCATTTGGGGAAA
>NW_006922700.1:202733-203849 GCF_000298275.1 Orycteropus afer afer | reverse complement strand
AAGAAAAATCACCAGTAGTTGGAAAATTTGGCCTTGGAGATAGAAATAATGCTGGAGATTGCATAACAGAATTTTACAAGACCAATGACTTATTCACTGCAAATACCTTTTTTCAACAACACAAATGGTGGCTATACATGTGGACTTCACCAGATGGAGTACACAGGAATGGGAATCAGATTGATGACATCTATGGCAAGAGGCGATGGAAAACCTCAATATCTTCAGCCAAAACAAGGGCAGGAGCTGATTGTGGAACAGACCATCAACCGCTCATATGCAAGTTCAAGTTGAAGTAGAAGACAATTAAAACAAGTCCATGGGAGCCAAAATATGACCTTGATTATATCCCTCCTGAATTTAGAGACCATGTAAAGAACAGATTTGATGCACTGAACACCAATGACCAAAAACCAGAGAAACTGTGGGATCACATCAAGAACATCATACATGAAGAATGCAAAAAGTCATTAAAAAGACAGAAAACACCAAAATGGATGTCAGAAGAGACTCTGAAACTTGCCCTTGAATGAAGAGTAGCTAAAGCAAATGAACAAATGACAAGATAAAAGAGCTAAACAGAGGATTTCAAAGAGCAGCTCGAGAAAACAAAGTCAATTATCATAATGAAATGTGCAAAGACATGGAGTCGGAAAGCCAAAAGGGAAGAACGTGCTTGACATTTCTCAAGCTGAAAGAACTGAAGAGGAAATTTAAGCCTTGAGTTGCAATACTGAGATTCTATGGGCAATATATTGAATGATGCAGGAAACATCAAAAGTAGATGGCAGGAATACACAGAGTCACTGTACCAAAAAAGAACTGGTCGATCTTCATCCATTTCAGGAGGTGGCATATGATCAAGAACCGTGGTACTGAAGGAAGAAGTTGAAGCTGCACTGAGGGAAGTGGCAAAAAACAAGACTCCATTAATTGATGGGATACCAATTAGGATGTTTCAACAAACGGATGCCCCACTGGAGGCACTCACTCGGCTGTGCCAAGAGATTTGGAAACAGCTACTTGGCCAACTGCTGGAAAAGACCCATATTTGTACCCATTCCAAAGAAAGGTGATCCCACAGAATGTGCAAATTGTCTAACTATAACATTAATA
>NW_006922700.1:195108-200593 GCF_000298275.1 Orycteropus afer afer | reverse complement strand
TTAATATCGCACACAAGTAAAATCTTACTGAAGATAATTCAAAAATGGTTACAGCAGTATATTGACAGAGAACTTCCAAGAATTCAAGCTGGTTTCAGAAGAGGACATGGAATGAGGGATATCACTGCTGATGTCAGCAGAGGGATCTTGGCTCAAAGCAAAGACTACCAGAAAGATGTTTATTTGTGTTTTATTGACTATGCAAAAGCATTTGATTGTGTCTATCATAACAAATTATGGGTAACATTGAGAAGATGGGAACTCCAGAATACTTAATTGTGCTTATGAGGAACTTGTACATAGACCAGGAAGGAGGCTGTCATGCGAACAGAACAAGGGGGCACTGCATGGCTTAAAATCAGGAAGGGAGTGTGTCGGGGTTGTATCCTTTCACCATACTTATTCAATCTGAATGCTGAACAAATAGTCAAAGAAGCTGGACTACAGGAAGATGAACATGGCATCAGGATTTGAGGATGACTCATTAACAGCCTGCATTACGCAGATGACAACTTTGCTAGCTGCAAGTGAGGGTGCCTTGAGACACTTACTGATGAAGACTGAAGACTACAGTCTGCAGTATGGATCACACCTCTATATAAAGAAAGAAAAATCTTCCCAATGGGACCAACAAGCAGCATCACGATAGATGGAGAAAAGATGGAAGTTGTCAAGGACTTCATACTATTTGGTTCTACAATCAACACCAATGGAAGCAGCAGTCAAGATATCAGATGTCGTAAAGCACTGGGAAAACCTGCAGCAAAGGATCTCTTTCAAGTGCTGAAGAGCAAAGATGTTTCCTAGAAGACGAAGGTGTGCTTCACACAAGTCATGGCATTTTCAATTGCCTCATATGCATGTGAGAGCTGGACAATGACAAAAGAAAACCAAAGAAGATTCTTTTGAGTTGTGGTGTTGGCGAAGAATACTGAAAGTACCATGGACTGCTAAAAAAACTAACAAATCCTGGAAGATGTGCAGCCAGACTGCTTCTTGGAAGCAAGAATGGCCAGACTTCATCTCACCTACTTTGGTCATGTTTTATGAAGGGACCATTCCATGGAGAAGGATATTATGCTTGGTAAAGTGGAGGGACAACAAAAAAGAGGAAGGCCCTCAACGAGATGGACTGACACGGTGGCTGCAGTGATGGGCTCAGGTAGAGCAAGGATCGTGGGGCTGGCACAGGACCGGGCAATGTGTCATCATGCTGTACATGAGGTCGCTATGTGTCGGAGACAACTTGATGGCACCTAACAACAACAACAGCAACATGTGCACTACAGCACAACTCACTATAGCAAAGAGATGGAAACAGCCTAAATGCCCATCAACAGATGAATGGATAACCAAATTACGGAACATTCACACAATGGAATACTACCCTACATAAAAGAATAATGAGGAAAACACGAATCATCTGTGGATGAATTTGGAGGACATAACGCTGAGTGAAATAAGTCAATCACAGAAGGACAAATATTGTATGAGCCTATTATTGGAAAAGTCAAAGTGAGTTTCCTTCCCTAAGTAGGGAAGGAAACTCACTTTGTTGGTTACCAGAGATGGGAGGGTAGGGGAAGGAAAATTTCAGACAAATTGGGGGTCACATGTTGATTTGCATGAGGGGATGGATGGTATGGAAAGAGTCTGTGACCAGCATGGTGACATTGGGGAAGGAAGGATGCTGAAATGTACACATAAGATATAGACAACAGAGACAAATGCTAGTGCATGCACAATACTGCATTACCACTAATACCAAACACCAGGGTATGGATAAATGCATAGACAGGTGAGAAGATCAGGTGGGAATCGATGAACAGGAATATACCCAAGATCGAGGATAGATTTGGCCGAAGATAACTTTACATATGCATTTGTGCTACAAAATTAGCCACTCACATTACAGAAACAACAGAAAACAGACTTGGAGTAACCTCTCAGAAACAAATCATACATCCTGAATGAGCGAATCACTGGGCCTGCTGACTTGGGACCATAGTCTCGGGAGACATCATGCTCAATTGGCACACAGTACATGAAAATCAGGTTCCACAGCCTACTTTGGCGAGTAGCAACTGGGGTCTTAAAAGCTTTCTGGCAGCTATCTAAGATGCAACGGTTGGTCTCCTCTCATCTGAATCAAAGAAGAGTGGAAAACAATCAAAGGCATCTGGAAACAATGACACCCAGAGATAAGATGGACTATGAGGACCTCAGCCTTCATGACCCTGAGACCGGAAAACCTAGAAGGTGCCCAGCTACCAATGCCAACCACTCAGAAAGGGATCAAAACTGGAGATCCTGGATAGCATGGAAGGACGAATATGGAACAAAATTAAAAAAAAAAAAAGAAAAAGAAAAACACAAAAATGGCCAGAATTATTGGTTGGACAGAGTCTGGTGGAACCCCTGAGCCTATGGCCCTGGGTTACCCTTCGGACCTAGAAATGGACTCACTCCCATGGACTGGCTCTCAGCCCAACAGCAGAAAGACCTACATGCAGAACACCTACCCAGGGTGATTCATTTACCTACTCTAGGGAGATACAACCCTTGGAGCAATTGGCCACGAGGCACCAGAAGGGCAGCATTCACACACAGGGAAAAATGGAAAGAAACGAATACATAATTAAGAAGGGCACAGGGAGGGTGGTCACAGGGATGGAAGGGGAGGGGAGCTTCCTGTGGTCAGTGATGGTAATCAGGGCATGAAATCAAGTGTACACAAGCTGTCGAATGTAAAACAAATTTGCAACTAAAGCACAATTTAAAAAAATTGCTCTTGGATGTAGAGTAGCTAAAGTGAATGGAAGAAATACTGGAATAAAGGAGCTGAACAAAAAGAATATTTCAAAGGGCCACTTGACAATACAAAATAAAGTATTATAATGAAATGTGCAAAGACCTGGAATGAGAGAAACAAAAGGGAAGAACACACTTGGCATTTCTAAAGCTGAAAGAATTGAAGAAAAAAATTCTAGCCTTGATTTGCAATAGTGAAGGATTCTATGGGCAAAATATTGAACAATGCAGGAAGCATCAAAAGAAGATGGAAAGGATGGTTTCTACAAAACATTCAGAGAAAAACTGACACCAATCCTACTCAAACCATTCTAGAAAATAGAAAAAGATGGAGTCCTCCCAAATTTCTTTTATGATGCAAGCATCAGGTTGATACCAAAACCAGGTAAAGACATCACTAAAAAGGAAAACTACAAACCAATATCCCTCATGAATATAGATGCAAAAACCTTCAACAAAATCTTAGCCAAAAGACTTCAACAATACATAAAAAAAATAATACATTATGCCCAAGCAGGGTCCATACCAGGTATGCAAGGATAGTTCAACATTAGAAAAAGCAATCAATGTCATCTATCACATAAGTAAAATAAAGTAAAAAGAATCGCATGATCATATCAATCGATACAGAAAAGGCGTTTGATAAAATCCAACACCACAACTGATCAAAATTCTCAGCAAAACAGGAATAGAAGGGACATTCCTCAACATAATAATGGGCATACGTGTAAAACGAACAGCCAATATTATTCTCAATGGAGACTGAAACCATTCCCCTTGCAAACAAGAACCAAACAAGGATGCCCTCTATCACCACTTCTATTCAACTTTGGACTGGAAGTCCGAGCCAGGGCAATAAGGCAAGAAAGGGAAATGAAAGGTATCCAAATTGGTAAGGAAGAAGTCAAATTATCCCTATTTCCTATACATAGAAAACGCAAGAGACTCGGTAAAAATCTAATGGAAATAATTGAGAGATTCAGCATTGTGGCAGGATACAAGGTCAATATACAAAAGCAGTTGGATTCCTCTACACCAGCAATGAGACTGCTGAAAAGGAAATAAATCATTGCCATTTACAATAACTACCAAAAAAATAAAGTACTTGGGAATAAATATTACCCGAGACACAAAAGACTTGTACAAAGAAAACTATAGAAGACTACCTCAAGAAATCGTAAGAGATCTACATAAATTGAACAACATACCAAGCTCATGGACAGGAAGATTGAACATGGTGAAAATGTCAATACTACCCAAAACAATCTATACATTCAATGCAATTCCAATCCAGATCTCGTCAACACTTATGAAAAAACCAATCACTAATTTTATATGGAAATGAACAAGACCTCGAATAAACCGCTCTTGAAGAAGAAGAACAAAGTAGGAGATCTCACACTCCTAGTTCTCCAAATCTACTAAACAGCCACAGTAGTCTAAACAGCCTGGTTTTGGTACAACAAAGACCAGGAGAATTGAAATGAGAAACCAGAAATAGATCCATAGACCTATGGTCAGCTGTTCTTTGACAAAGGGCTTAAATCCATTATATGGGGAAGAGATAGTCTTTCTAACAAATGGTGCTGGCAAAACTGGAGATCCATTTGCAGAAAAATGAAACAAGATCTGTACCTCATACCGCACATAAAAACTAATTCCAGATAGATCAGACTTCAATGTGAAACCTAAAAATATCAAGTTCCTCAAGGAAAAATTAGGGGCAAATTTAGGGGCCCTAATATATGGTATAAGTAGACTGTCAAGCATAACCCAAAATTCACAAACAGTAGACAATAAACTAGATAAATGGAAACTTCTAAAAAGTAAATTTTTATATGCTTCCAAAGACTTCTCCAAAAGAGTCAAAAGAGAATCTACAGATTGGGAAAATTATTTGACAATGACATATCTGAGAAGGTACTTAACTCTAAAATTTATAGAAAACTCCAAGATCTCAACAACAACAAAAAAAAGACGAACAATCCAATTAAAAAATGGGCAGAAGACTTAAATAAACACTTCACCAAAGAGGATATTCAGGCGGCCAAGAAACACATGAAGAAATGTTCACTATTATTAGCCATCAAACAAATCAAACACACTGCCATGGAGTCAGATCCGACTCACAGCAAATCCTCCTATGGACGTAGATTGCCCAACCTTCTTTCCAGGAAGTGGCTGGTGGGTTTGAACAGCCAGCCTTCTGGTTAGCAGTCAAATGCCTTAGGCACTATACCAAATCAAAACAACAACAAGATACCATCTCACCCCAGCACTCATAGCAAAGTTCAACAAGACAGAAAATAACAAATGGTGGCAAGGGTGTGGAGAGATTGGGACTCTCATACCCTGCTAGTATGATACAACCACTGTGGGAAGCAGTGTGGTGATTGCTTCAAAAGTTGGAATAAGAAATACCATTTAACTTGGCAATCCCACTATTAGGTATATATCCTAAAGAAGTGAGAGCCAGGACAAGAACCAATGCATTCACACCCGTGTTCACTGCAGCACTATTTACAATAGTCAAAAGGTGGAAACAACCTAGGTGCCCATCAACAGAAGAGTGGATAACCAAGCTATGGGACACACACAATGGCATGTTGCTAAAAGGGCAAGGAGACCGCATCTCCTGACCTCCTCTAACCCCACAAGAGGAAGACAGAATCAC
>NW_006922700.1:190074-193791 GCF_000298275.1 Orycteropus afer afer | reverse complement strand
ACACTCTTCCCTTCACTTCAGACCAGCTAGCACCTTCTCTCACATCTTCAGTCCTCAGGGACTATTTCAATGCCCGTAGGCTCACAATTCATTGCACTTCAGACCAGCCAGCCCTTCCTCTCATCCCCAGCCTCCGTGGCCATGGTTAAAGAGTAGCAAACTCTGCTGTTTCTTCTTTGCTGCACTTCCCCCATTTCCACTGGGTGGACCCAGGTGGTCACAAGCAAGTAACATACAAGCCTACTACTCACTGGCTTCCTTTAACTTTCAGTCCTGGGAGGGGTTTCTCTCATGGACCATGACTTTCCAGTCTCAATGCACCCAAAACCATCTGCTTGCTCAAAATTCAAAGAGCCAGTCATTATTTTCTCCTCTTCAGGTGTTTATTCAAATGCAAATCTTCTGTTCCCTCAGTAGTACCGGGTGGGGTCAGGTTTTCTACCTAAGCCTCTAATACTCTACACACAGGGTTTGAAACAAAAGCCTGTGTTTCTTCTGGGCAAATTCTATTTCCCCTTTTAACATATCAAGTATTGGCTGAGGGCGGACTTACTCACTCTCTGTTATCCACATACACCATCATCACTTCTAATGTACAAGCAAGTAAAAGAACATTCAATAGCCATAGTACATTCAGATAAACACATAATCCAAAACATAATCCTTTTAAAGACATTCCAGGTTCATCTCTTCACCTTGATTACCTTCCCATTCTACGCATATGGCCTTGGGCCTTTGGCTGGTTGTAACCAAAAGCTCTAGCCTCTGGATCAATTATCTCCTATAAGAGTTAACACCAAAAAAAGTAACCATCTAAGAATCCAAAATTTCACTTCCCAGGCCCCTTCCTTCTTTCTTTTACAAAATCCCATGCTTCTATGAGTCTGGAGCCACTGCAAGAAATCCCACCGCCTCTGACACCAACTGCTAAAAGGGCAAGGAGGCCACATCTCCTGACCTCCTCTACCCCCACAAAAAGAAGACAGAATCACTATTGGTAGCCCAAGGCCCATTCCTGCGAGGCCAGCCATGCTGCCTCCCTCCAGCCCTGACACCAACCGTTCCTCCCAAAGCACCCACCACCTCTCTCCTGGGTTCGATAATTCACTGCAGTCGCCACACAGAACTCACAAACTATGGGGTTTATTAGGGAAGCACCAGGCTACAATTCAAGTTCAGGAACAACGTTCAGCCTCTCTCCCAGCCCGCCGTCTCTCCCCCAACAGTCTCTCTCCCAGCAATGCGTGTCTCTCCGTGTCTCTTTCTCAGCAACACGTCTTCCTCAGCCAGAGGTTAGAGAGAGTTCTGCCTCTAGGAGGCCTCCTTTTGAGCCTGGCAAAGTGGCCAAACTAGCCAATCAGAGCATCAGAATTCTAAGCACCTGAGAGAGATCTACCTTCCCAGAACGTTACTTTGTGCTGCTCCCAACAGAAACAGCCCAGGTGGATAACTTTCACAATCAGGAGCTCCTCAGTTGCTCACAGCAAATTCCACCACGGAGTTTACGGAGACTTACGCCTAGAAAAGCCACACTAAGTAATTTACTACACAGCACATACTATGCAACACTAAAGAAAATGTAGAATCCACAAAATTCCAGATAATGTGGATGAACTTGGAGGACATTATGCTGAGGGAAATAAGTCAATCACAGAAGGACAAACATTGTATTGGTTCATTATTGTAAATGTAAGGCCACAGTAAGGAGAAGAGGACGCACAAAAGTGAGGTTAAAGAGAAGTTTTTATTCTAAGTTTCCAGGTGAGGTTTACGGGTCCCCGAGAGGGGCCCGGGCGAGGTTCACGGGTCCCTGAGAGGGGCCCGAGAAGTTGCACCGCTTGGCTGGGGAGGGGAGGGTTTATAGTCTTGTGGAGGACCTAAGTGGGGACACTAAGGAAATGGTAGGGTCCAATTAGCTGTTAGCATGGGTCTGCACTTAATTAGCATGAGGGGGCTTCACAAGAGGAAGTTTGCCACCGCATGGGACTTTCCAGTCTGGGCAGGTTCTGTCACTTCGGTTGTCTTATCAGGCTGTCTCATCAGGGCTTGACACCGGGAGGAAGCTTCTAACTAAAATGTTGGTGGCTTGGGTTTGCTTCGGCCTAACAGTAAAAAGTCACAGAAAGGTTTATATATGGAAGGAAACTTTCTTTGCTGGTTACTAGGGGGGGAGAGGGAATACTATTAGACAGGTAGAGACAAGTATTGAGTTGGGTGAAGGGAAGAGCAATGTACCAAATCAACACAGCAGCAATGAAGAAGAGAAAGATATAGAGAGGTACATGGGAGGTACAGACAACAAAGATGAACCTGTTTGCATGTACAGTACTGTGTTGTCAGTGAGGGCAAGCATTGATCTACGGGGGACAGATGGGTGGACAGGTTGAACAAGCAGGTATGTCTATGCAGGTGGTAGTGTGCCCATGACCATGTATAGGGTTAGGAGACAACATTTCTACATGCGCATTTGTATGTGCTGTAAGAATGTCCAGGTGTATAGCAGAGTTGGCAAGGGACTAGGCAGTGGTAGATTCTGGGCCACAGCCAGCTACCTGGAGGGAGCAAGTAGTTGGACCAGTGGGCTCAGGAGTATGGTTGCAGGGGACATCAAGCTCAATTGCCATAACATACTACACAAAAATATTTTTCTACATCCTACTTCGGTGAGTAGCAACTGGAATCTTAAAAGCTTGCAAGTGGCCATCTAGATGTAACAATGGTTCTCTTCTCATCCAGAACAAGGAATAATGAAGAAAACCAAAGACGCATGGAAACAATGACTCTAAGGGACTGGTACACCATGCAATCCTCAGCCTATATGACTATGAGACCAGAAGAACTAGATGGTGCCTGGCTACCACTGTTAACCATTCGAATGGGGATCTGTGCAGGAGATCCTGGATAGAGTGGGAGAACAATGTTTAACAAAACTCAAAATCATAAAAAAAAAAAAAAAGACCAGGTTTGCTGGTCTGACAGAGCCTGGTGAGACCCTCAAGACTATGGCCCATAGTTACTCTTCAGGTCTGGAATTGAACTCACTCCTGTGGCTTTGAGCCAAGCAAAAGACAGGTATATGGGGTGAACATTTATGTCACGTAGATACACTCCTTGGAGCAATCAATCTCGGGAGAATAGAAGGACAGTGTTTGGACAAGGAGACAGCTTGGGCGATGGGTGTACTTAGGAGGGAAGGACACAGGAAAGAGATAACTATGGGGAGGAAGTGGGAAGAGAACTGTTACATTGCAGTCAGTGTCATGAGACAAAATGTATATGAACTGCTGTATTGAAAATGAATTTACTCCGTAAACTTCCACCCAAATCACAATAAAAATAAAAAAAAAAAAAAAAAAAAAGATGGAAGGAATACAGAGTCACTATACCAAAAAGAACTGATCGACTTTCAACCATCTCAGCAGGTAGTATATGATCAAGAACCAATGTTATTGAAAGAAACAATCCAAGCTGCGTTAAAGGAATTGGTGAAAAACAAGGTTCCAGGAATTGACATAAGACCCACTGTTTCAACAAATGGATACAGCACTGGAGTTGCTTACTTGTTCATGCCAAGGTATTTGGAAGATACCTACTTGGCCAACTAACGGGAAGAGATTGATATTTGTGTCCATTTCATACAAAGGTGATCAAACAATGCAGAAATTATTGAGCAGTGCCTAAGACATTTGACTGCCAACCAGAAGTCTGGCAGTTCAA
>NW_006922700.1:186540-189734 GCF_000298275.1 Orycteropus afer afer | reverse complement strand
AAGTCCCAAGGTTGGCAGAGCATGGAAGGCTGCTGAACAATGACATGGGTCCAAGTGTGCCATAAGCTAGAGACCATTCCCAAAGCTGCTTCTTATACACAGGAAGCAGACCACATAGCCAAAGCAGCTACTCAGCTGCTCCAATAGATTCCACCAGGGAGTTAATTCAGTCTTACCATAGGGAATAACTACATCCAGCTGCCCAGCCACTCAACCAGGCCTAGCCAAGTTGACACACAAACTTAACTACCACAATTCCACCCCTTGTCAACTTGGTACCTGTATAGCTCTTCAATGGGTGGCATCTCTACAGATTTCTCTCACTTGGTGGCTCCAGTCCCCTAGTTCCTGTAAGTGGCAGCCTCACCCCCTTGGCCTGGCGGCCCCCGTTCCTCTCCCTCGTGGGCGTGGCAGCCCCACCCCCTCTCTCTTGGGCAGAGGCTATGGCTCCATCCCACTGGCTCACATGAAGGAGCAGCCCCAGGCCCCAGAACCAAGTTGGTGAAGGCCTGGCTCTTTGAAACCTAGGGGGCTGTGGTAGTTCCACCCCCAAAGGCCGTGGTCCTACCCTTTCAGGCTGAGGCAGCTCTGCTTCCATTTCCTTGGTCTCCACTTCTGCCAATTAATGCTGAAGGCAGCCCACCCCGCTGGAAATCTTCCTCCCACAAAAGCACTCAGCTTTCTTGCTCCGTGGGCTGGCCAAACTGCTACTCCATTTATCATGCCAGTCTCTTCTACCAATTAACACCTGAAGACAACCCACTCCACCAGGAAGCCGCCTACCCCACAGCACCCGGCTTTCTCTTCCATGGACTGGTAAGCCTGTTGCTGTTTAACGCCAGTCTCTGGGCTCTGCTACTGCTGTTTAATGCCAGTCTCTTGACTCTGCTCTTGCTGTCTCTCAGGCTGTATGCCAGGGTCTCTCTGCCAGGGTCTTGGGTCAAAGACACACTCCATTCCTGTTTCCACATTTTAGGTATCTGTCAGAGAAGCACCCCACTCTCTTGGTGCCAAATTCTGTTCTGGTTACCTAGTACTGCTCTGACAAGAATATGCAACAAATGGGATAGCCTTAACAAACAGGAGTTTACTCTCTTACAGTTCGGGAGGCTAGAAGTCCGAGTTCAAAGTGCCAGGCTCTAGGGCTTGGGTGAACGCCCCTCAACCTTGGGCTTCAGCTCTGCCTCTTGCTCCCAGCCCATGAAGCTAGAGGCATCTCTTGACTCAGGCAGCTATTGGCTGCTGAGACTGACAAGCCCAAGGTTGACAAATAAAATGGCACAGTCGCGATGTTACCAAACCACATGGCAGGCCATTAACTCAAGTCCATTGGAAGTCCCAAGATCGGCAGAGTATGGCAGGCTGCTGAAAAATGACACGGCTACATGCAGGGTCCAAGTGTGCCATAAGCTAGAGACCATTCCCAAAGCTGTTTCTAATATACGGGAAGCAGACCACATACCCAAAGCAGCTACTCAGCTGCTCCAATAGATTCCACCATGGAGTTAATTCAATCTTACCATAGGGAAACTACATCCAGGTGCCCAGCCACTCAACCAGGCCTAGCCAAGTGGACACACAAACTTAACTACCACACACATTTAAGTAAAATTTTGCTGAAGATAATTAAAAACGGTTGTACTGCAAAGAATTGGAATTTCAGAACACTGCATTGTGCTCATGAGTAGCCTGTATGTAGACCAACAGACTGTTATTCAAAGAGAAAAAGGGGATCCTGAATGGCTTAAAATCAGGAACGGTGTGTGTCAGGACTGTATCCTTTCACCACACTTACTCAATCTGTATGCCGAGCACATAATCCAAAAAGCTGGACTACATGAAGAAGAGGGCGCCATCAGGGTGGGAGGAAGACTCGTTAACAACCTGGGATATGCAGATGATACAGCCTTGCTTGCTGAAAGGAAAGATAACTTGAAGCACTTACTGATGAAGATTAAAGACTAGTCTGCAGTATGGATTACACCTCAACGTGAATAAAGCAAAAATCTTCACAACTAGACCAATAAGCAACATCACAATAAATGGAGAAAAAAGTGAAGTTGTCAAATACGTTATTTTACTTGGATACATAATCAGCACCCACTGAAGCAGCTGTCAAGAAATCAGATGTTGTAAGCACTGGTCCAATCTGCTGCAATACAGGGAGGAGGGGGAGAAGAGTTTTTACTGTTGGGGATGGTGACTGGGGGCGTGAAATCACACATTCTATGTACAACAAATTTGCACCCAAAGAACAATTAAAAATATCTGCAAAAGACCTCTTTGGTGTGTTAAAGAACAAAGATGTCACTTTGAAGACTAAGGTGTGCCTTTCCCAAGCCATAGTTATTTTCACTTGCCTCATATGTGTGTGAAGGCTAGCCAATGAATAAGGAAGAGTGGAAGATATTTGATGCTTTTGAATTGTGGTGTTGGTAAAGAATACTGAAAGCCCCATGGACTGCCAGAAGAATGAACAAATCTGTCCTGGAGGAAGTACAGCCGGAATGCTCCTTGGAAGTGAGAATGGCCAGACTTTGTCTCACCTACTTTGTTCATGTTGTCAGAACGGACCGCTCCCTGGAGAAGGATGTCATGCTTGGTAAGGTGGAGGGTTGGTGATAAGAGGGGAAGACCCTCAACGAGATGGAATGGTACAGCGGCTACAGCGATGACAAGCATGACAAGGACCGTGGGACTGGCCCAGGAACAGGCGATGTTTCGTTCTGTGCACGTGGGCTCACTAGGAGACCTTCTTTGTTTTCCGGCTGGGCTGTAAGATCTGTGATGCTTTGCTCCTGGTCCTCAGAGATGGCTCTAAGGCTTTCACTGCTCAGACCCTCCCAGAGGCAGAGCCCACTTGGCTCCGTCGGGGATTCAGAACGTGTAGTCGGGCTGCTTTCTGGGATCCTTGCGGACTCAGCTCTCTGAAAACTCTGGCTCCTGGAGGGAACGGGCCACCTTGTTCATTCTTTGTGTTTAATCTCTTTGTGATTGGGAGAGGTCCTTCTCCCCACCTGGGCCCTGCCTGTCCACAGTGAGCCTGGCTCCTGCCCTCTCATTCGTGGAGAACGTCCAGCCCCCATTACTCTCCAGAATGTGGTCTCCGGGGGGCCACTGCCTGCACCGGGACCAGAGCCTGTTGGCTTTGGCTTCAGCCAGCTCACTATTTTGCATCTCTGCTCCACGACTGA
>NW_006922700.1:183738-184806 GCF_000298275.1 Orycteropus afer afer | reverse complement strand
CTTCACAAACTGTTAACAGAGATCTGTGCAGCCACTCTCATTCTGTATCACACCCACCAGGAGACAGGTAGTGAGGGCATAAGTGCTGCCAACTACAGAACAGAAGAGCACAATACCCTGCTTACTCAGATACATTAAAAAAAAAAAAAAAAAGGAAAGGAAAATGTTGGAAAAATCACTCGAACATACAATCACCAATTAAATATAAAAATAACAAAGTCACAATGACTCGGAGACAACAGACCATCACAGTCCACATGAAGAAGCAAGACAAAGTGGTAAAAACAAGGGAGCAGGATACAGACCCAGAACATATCCCTGAGGAAGAAGCAGCAGTGGAACTCCCTGAGAAGGAATTCAAAAGAATTATATTTAGGTACCTTCAACATATTGAGAGAAAGATCAAGGAAAACAGTGACAAATTAAGGAAAGCACAGACAAATCCTAGAACAATTTAGGAAGAAAACACAAGAACAGAATGACAAAATAAATAAAAAATTAGAAACGATACAAAAATCTACAGATAGAAATCCAGAAGATCAATACTAAATTTTCAGAAATAGATAACACATTGAAAGGGCAAAGGAGTAGAATCAAATCAATGGAAGAAAGAATTAATGAAATTAAAGAAAAATACCTCAATACTTCTTTGGAAAGGGATCAATCAGAAAAAAGATCAAAACAAAATGAAGAAAGCCTAAGGATGATGTGGGATACCATCAAAAGGAATAAACTACATGTAATTGGAATTCCAGAACAGAAAGGGAAAAATAAAATCACTGTGAATATTGTTGGAAGAGAACTTCCCTGATATGAAGAAAGATGAGAATTTATCCATTCAGAAAGTCCAACGAACCCCAAACAGGATAGACCCCAAAAGAAAATCACCAAGACATATCATCAAACTGACCAAAACCAGACAAAGAAAAAAATCCTGAAAGCAGCACAGGAAAAACAAAAAGTTACCAATAAGCAACCAGTAAGACTAAGCTCAGATTTCTCAGCAGAAACCATGCAGGTGAGAAGACAATGGGATGGTATATATAAAACCCTGAAAGAGAAAAATTT
>NW_006922700.1:154257-159717 GCF_000298275.1 Orycteropus afer afer | reverse complement strand
AAAAAAAAAAAAAAAAAGTAGAACTATGCTGCAATTTTTTTTTTTTTCGTTTTCTTACTTTGGTGTAAATCCACCCAGCCACAGAGCCCCCGTGTTGACAACTTCCACAGGCGCACTCCAGTGACACTGGTGACATTCTTCCGGTGGTGCCACCATCCTGTCCTTTCCTACAGCCTCCACCACCGTCGTCTCATACGCTCTGCCCCGGAGCTCCCCACCCAACCTCTGGGGCCTCTGCTCCCAACGTGACTGCACAGCAACTCTTCAAAGCAGACGCGCTGGGCCAAGTAAGAGAAACCGTTTTATTTGGTTCAAAGAAGACATCAGGGGATAGTTCTGGTCTAAGGTTTAAAGATCGCCTGGGCAAAGATGCTGCATTTTAATCTGAGCCATCTCCCACAGGCAGTCACCCAGCAGACGCTAAATAAATGCTGAGTGAACACAAGCTAAGAGGGAACGGTGAAACCTGCAGTCTGAATGGGCCTTCAGAAGGCATGCAGAAATATACGCTACCTCTCGATTTTATGAGAAACACTGCACGGGCGGCTTAAGTCCTTTTTATCATACTAAGTACTAAAAGTGCTATTATTGTGGTTTTGTAGGATAAACTTTCTTTTACTCATGAAAACAGGATATACTGGTTATTGGGAACCATAAAAATAATCATCTGTATGTGCAGACCCTCCAACAATTCTGGGGAAAGGTCGAGAAAAGGTAGTTTGAAAATATACGGTGCCAATAAAGAGGAAATGCCGCCCATTTATACGTGAATACAGTCCTATGCCATTTTGTAAGCCTATAAATGCAAATATCAATCCTGCTTTTCAGAAAATGCTGGTACCTCAAAGGCCAGTCAGAATAGCAACTTTGTGAACGTGTCATTAGACAGTGCTCCCAACACAGTAAATCTATCAGTAACAGCTGAAAAAGCTAGTAGCAAGCTACAATGGTTTGAAGCTAATCCATACATACAGACCCTGAATACACATAAACAGTAATAATAATACCTGAAAAAACTGAACCCACTGCCATCGAGTCGATTCTGACTCACAGTGACCCCCACTGGGTTTCTGAGGGGGTAAATCTTTATGGAAGTAGCTTGCCCAGTCTTCCCTCCACAGAGTGGCTGGAGGGTTTGAACTGCCACCCTTCTGGTTAGCAGTCGTCAAATAATACCTGGTAGAAAGCTTTAAACTAAATCCTGAAACGATTCTGAAAGAATTCCAGGATTGTGCTCATGCACACAGGAAAAGCCGACACGTCACCCACTCCGCGTGCGCAGCGTGGCGGGAAGAGAGCGGTTTGTGGATTCCAGCGGTCACCGGCTGGAACTCGTTCAGACTGCCGTGATTCTACTGGGTTTATGTCATAGGCTAGACTGAGGCAAACTGAAATCGAAATTGTTAGTGAAATAATCCAAAATCTACCCGTTATCAGCTGGATGGCTTTGGGCTTGTTATTTTATTTTTATTATTATTATTAAAACATGGCACTGTGACCATGTTGTTGTGGTCATTGTGTGTTAAGTCAATCCTGACTCACAGAGATCCCACGTGACAGAGAACTGCCTCCACAGAGTTTTCTAGGCTCTTATCTTGATGGGAGGCAGGTCTTTTTCCTCCAGAGCTGCTGGCTGGGTTTGAACCTCCAGCCTTTGGGTTAGCACCTGAGCACTTAACCGCTGCGCCACCAGCGCACCTTAGTCCAACCTTAAGGAATGGTACTGTCGCTACTGCCCATCAGTCCCCGATCTGCTGCAGTGCGGGTCTGTACCCACGTGTCTGGGGGAAGACTGCTCACAGCACTCATGTCTCCACCATGGGTGATTCTGACACCGGACACGCCATTTCACCCTCTGTCTCCTAACACAGGAAATGTGCATCTCCGCTTGCCATCAAAAACCAATCAGGAAATGTGTGCGTTTTATCAGCCTCGCAGCGTCTGGGGAACCCTGGCCATCCGGGAACTCTCGTTTCCTAAGTGCTCTAGACTGTGGGAAAGGAGCCCTAGTGGCTCAGCTGCTAACCAAGAGGTTGTCGGTTCAAACCCACCCAGAGGCTCTGCAGGAGAGAGGCCTGGTGATCCGTGCCTGTAAAGATGGCAGCCTACGGGGCAGTTCTAGTCTGTCATGCGAGGTCGCTGTCAACACAATGGACTCCACAGCACCAAGTAACAGCAACAGGATTCGGGGGTTACTTTAAATTAAACACCCTGGAGGCTGATTTGCTGTAACAAAATACCTGCTTTCTAAAAGTGACATGTCCTCCTTCAGTCTCCAGTTCCTACTCAGGCACCAGGCGTGTTTCTTCTGATTCACAAACAAGTTACTGCTTTTCAACGTGGCATTGATGCCCTTCAGCTTTTTCTTCACAAACTCTTCTCTGTTTTCAGCCTCACTCTCCGCTCTTCCTCTCCTTCCTTATTTTTTAAATTTTATTGTGGTGAAATTGACATTGCAACAAGTTGGCCATTCTACCCTTTTTTAGATGTACAGTTGAGTGACGGTAGTGACATTCATCATGAGAAGAATACGGAACATTCCATGGGCCGTCAGAAGAGTGACAACTCTGTCTTGGAAGAAGTACACCCAGAAAGCTCCTTAGAACTGAGGATGGTGACACTTTGTCTCACGTGCTTTGGTCAAGTTGTCAGGGGGACCATCCCTGGAGAAGACATCATGCTTTGTCAACTAGAGGGTCAGCGAAACGGAGGAAGACCCTCAATGAGAGGGTCCAACTGACTGACTCAGTGGCTGGAAAAATGGCTCAAACACAGCAATGACTCTAAGAATGCCACAGGACCAGGCACTGTTTCTTTCTGTTGTGCAAAGTGTCACTAGGAGCTGACTGGACAGCACCTAACACCAGCACCTAACACCAGCACCTAACACCACCTAACAACAATGTCTTATGCTACCATCACCAATGTCTCCTTCCAAGTCTGTCATCACCAAAGTGGCCTCTCAGTACCTCTTCAGCAACAACTACTCTCTTCTCTGTCCCTCCAGCCCCTGATGATCCCGGGGAACCAGCAACGAAGCCCTGTCTCTATGAATTTGCCTATTCTAGATACTTCATGCAAGTGTGATCACACAGTATTTATGACTGACTTATTTCACTCAAGGAGCTCCAGTGGTGCAATAGTTAAGGGTTCAACTATTAACCAAAAGTTCAGTGGTTCAAACTCACCATTTGCTCCATGGGAGAAAGAGGCGGCCATCTGCTCCTGTAAAGATGACAGCCTTGGAAACCCTGTGGGGCAGTTCCACTCTGTCCTCTAGGGGCGCTGTGGGTCAGAATCGACTCCAGGGCAGTGGGTGTGGTTTGGGCTTTGCTTCTGTAAAGATTGACAGCCTAGGAAACCCTGTGGGGCAGTTCCACTCTGTCCTCTAGGGGCGCTGTGAGTCAGAATGGACTCCAGGGCAGTGGGTGTGGTTTGGGCTTTGCTTCTGTGAAGACTGACAGCCTTGGAGACCCTGTGGGGCAGTTCCACTCTGTCCTCTAGGGGCGCTGTGGGTCAGAATCGACTCCAGGGCAGTGGGTGTGGTTTGGGCTTTGCTTCTGTAAAGATTGACAGCCTAGGAAACCCTGTGGGGCAGTTCCACTCTGTCCTCTAGGGGCGCTGTGAGTCAGAATGGACTCCAGGGCAGTGGGTGTGGTTTGGGCTTTGCTTCTGTGAAGACTGACAGCCTTGGAGACCCTGTGGTGCAGTTCCACTCTGTCCTCTAGGGGCGCTGTGGGTCAGAATCGACTCCACGGGAGTGGGTGTGGTTTGGGCTTTGCTCCTGTAAAGATTGACAGCCCTGGAAACCCTGTGGGGCAGTTCCACTCTGTCCTCCAGGGGCGCTGTGGGTCAGAATCACTCCACAGCAGTCAGATCGGTTTGGGCTTTGCTCCCATAAAGATGACAGCCTAGGAAACCCTACAGAGTAGTTCCACTCTGTCACATGGGGTCACTATGAGTCGTAATCAACTTGACAGCACCCAGCAACATGTCCATACGGAATGCCAACGTGAAAAGAGAGATAAATAATAATAAAAATGTTGCACAGCTGACATGATGTCTGACTTGTTTGACTCTTTTTCTCACACGGTTTTCAGACAGGACACTGTATAAACACAAGTAAGTACCGGTGTCACCTCATCCCTAAAGCACACAAAGAACACGCCCACAGAACCATCTGCCTGCTTGGCATCTGATGTCTCCTTATCTCATAGAAACACCCGTGAAAGAGTGTTAACTACGGGGGGCAGGGAGAGGCATGGACACAAAGGCCTTCTACAAAGTGATTTCATCTCTTAACAGGAGTTTTATTAAAATTAAAATAGCCATTTGATCCTCTGGCACCTGGGGTGCAATTTCAAAATAATTTCTTCTTGCAGTTTCCCAGCCCTCACAGATGAAGGCCTCGCACCCTCAGTGGAGCCTGTTCCACTTACAGACACTAATCACCAAATGCCAGGCAGCAGCAGGGGCCACGACCACACACCCAGCACGCATTCCCGTCACACTGAAGGCTGAGAACAAGCTACGTGGCCGCCCAGGAACCTTCAAGTAGGTGTTACCCCCCCTGAAATCTGCAGGGAGCGGCAGTGAGAGGCATCCAGGCAAAACAGACCCTGCAAGAGTCACTTCTTACACATTTTACACTCCTTTGCCTTCTGGGGACCCGGGCCCTTCCGTTTTCCCACTGGCAGGAAGCAAGTTGTATGAGGAGTCAGTAAAGGTGCTCTGGTGCAGTGAAAAATTACAACTAAAGTCACTGGTCCAGCTCACAGCACACTCATGGGAGAGAGGCTGACTAGCAGTTTGGACGTAAAAAAGCAATTTAAGAAACGTCTACATTAATGCAAAATCCATATTCAGAAGCCTGCCCAAGCGCCAGGAAATCTTGGAGCTTAAGGAAAAAAACTAAGGTGAATTAAAAAAAAAAAAAAAATCACTTGTCATGGAAAGACAACATTGTTATTTAAAAGGCAATTTTGTTGAGCGGAAAATCCATTAAGTCAATGAACTATAACTTTCTGACTTCAAAAAGTGAGACTTCTCTCTGCTTAATTGAATTGTCCTTGAGCTCACTGCTTTTAAACTAGAAAGTAGGTGTTTGTTCTTTTTAATACTTATTTTTAAAAATCCACCTTAATTTCAAAAAATTTGAATCTTTGCTACTCCTCTTCTTACCATCTATGTGTGCATAAAAATTTAACTTCTTTTCCAAAAGCCATGGAAAGGGGCAAGAGAGGAAAAGAAAAGAAAAACAAAACAAACAAACAAAAAAAGATTTAACAGTTGTTGTTGGGTGCTATCAAGTCCATTCTGACTCATAAGAACCTCATGCAACAGACTAGAACTGCCCCGCAGGGTTTCCTAGGCTGTCAATCTTCACAGAAGCAAAGCCCAAACCACACCCACTGCCATGGAGTCCATTCTGACCCACAGCGCCCCTAGAGGACAGAGTGG
>NW_006922700.1:150488-153542 GCF_000298275.1 Orycteropus afer afer | reverse complement strand
CTGTCAGTCTTCACAGAAGCAAAGCCCAAACCACACCCACTGCCATGGAGTCCATTCTGACCCACAGCGCCCCTAGAGGACAGAGTGGAACTGCCAACAGGGTTTCCAAGGCTGTCAATCTTTATAGAAGCAAAGACCAGACCAAGCCCACTGCTGTAGAGTTGATTCCAACTCACAGCGCCTCTAGAGGACAGAGTGCGCCTGCCCCCACAGAGTTTCCTAGACTGCAAACTCTCACAGAGCCGGTGGGTGGGTTTGAACTACTGACCTTTCGGTTAGCAGCCAAGCTCCTCAGTCAGAACGCAGTAAAGCTGTGAAGGTCACTATCACTCACCTAAACTTCTGCACCTGCGACAGCACTGAGTGTCTTCAGCTGCCCTGAAGAGCATTTGGTGCAGGGGCGGAGGGGGGCATGCAGGGGGGTAGCTGATCAATCCAGCAATTATCTGACCTGGGCTGGTTGCTAATGGGCCTGAGGGCCCAGTACCAGGCCTCCTGGAAGCACTGGGACGTTTAGACTGTGGTGTCCAGGCTCCTGGATGCACCATGTCCCCAGTGAATCTGTCCTCCCAACCTGTCCAACCCTTTCCCATTTTTTCAACAAACATTTAGAGAGCAACTGTTACGTGACAGGTGCCATCCTCTCCATCGTTGCTATGTCCGACTGAGCCCAAAGCTGCAGCCACCGTGTCAGTCCATCTCGTGGAGGGCCCTCCCCTTTTTCGCTGCCCCTCCACTTTACCAAGCATGACACCCTTCTCCAGGGACTGGTCCCTCCTGATCACATGCCCAAAGTAAGTGAGACAAAGCCTCACCATCTTTGCTTCTAAGGAGCATTCTGGCTGCACTTCCTTCATGACAGGTTTGTTTGATATGTGCAAGAATAAAAGAATACAGCATGTTGTGAAAGACAGAGATGACTTTGCTGGATATAAAAGAGTTCATTTAACATCACATGTCAGCAGCTTCTTCTCCGTATATGACAGCTCAGAAACTAGCCCTTCTCATCAAAGGAAAGGAAAAATAAGCTTTTTAAAAAAACAAATATGCAAGAATATGTAAATACATACTAAACAGAAAACTGTGCCACCAAGTCAACAGTCAACTTCAACTCATGGTGACCCCCATGTCACAGAGCAGAACTGCTTGTAGGGTTTTCTTGGCCGTGACCTTCATGGAAGGAGACTGCCAGGTCTTTCTTTCATGGCACCACTGAATGAGTTCAAACTGACGATGTTCGGTTAGCGGCTGAGTGCAAATTGTTTGTATCACCCAGGCCCTCGGCACGTATGAACCCATGGAGTATAAACACCAGAGAACATAAGCAAGCTGGGAAATGAGAATGGGAAATCCAAATGGAATTATCTGATGTTTTTATAAATGGCTCTGTTTGCAGAAAAAACACCAGCCTTGGCTGTGCCTCCTTTGGCCTATGTTGTTGTTGTTGTTCTACGCCGTCAAGTAGGACCCGACTCATAGCAACCCCTCCTTGGGTTTCCGAGGTGGTATGGGCCCAGCAAAAGCCTATGAACTCAACAGTGGGGTCGGGTGGGTTTGATCAACCTCCAGGAAAGGCTCCACGGTCCTCTGCTCCTGGAAGACCTGGTGACCCGTGAAGAGTAAGACAGGAGTAGTTGAAGGGGAAGGAGCCCTGGTGGTGCGATGGTTGAGTGCTCAGCTCAACCACTGTGAAAAGTCACTGGTTCAACCTGACCTGGTGCATCCATGGGAGAAAAGACTTGGCAACCTGCTCCCGTAAAGACTGCACCCTAGAAAACCCCATGGGGCAGTTCTACTCTGTCACACGGGGTCATCCTGAGTCCGCATTGATGTGACGGCACCTAACAGCCTAAGGGGCAGGAAGGCGGCAGAGGACCATCAGAGACACAGGTGGACCTCGTCACAGCCTGGAGGCCAAATGGTCTGCACACCTCCTAGAGCTTCCCAAAGCCCCAGAGAGCAACATGGCTCCCAGCAAGGAGAAAGGCTGCTTCCTTTGATAACTGGCCCCTGCTGATGGAGACATGGCTCTAATCTATTCTAACCACCACTGTGTTTCCAATTTTACATTATACTTGATGATAATTTTTTTTTTTTCCTTTTTGATCCTAAGCAGCTCAGAAATGAAAACAGGTACTGATCACGTAAGCTCAATGCAGTAATTCCGTCTGCACCACATCTCCTTCTCTAATGTGCTTTAAAAGCTGGGTGTAGTGGGGAGAGGGAGGTTTAAAGTCTGTCCACTGTACAAGCCCATCAAGCCTCTCCCCTCACTCTGAGACATTTTGCCACCCCCAGTGCCTTTTGTCACCTAATCTGTCCCTTCTTCAGGGCAGAGCTGCTGAAGGAAAGGATTTCTCGTTGTTGTTGGTGGTGGTGGTGGTGCCGTTGAGTCGACTCTGACTCAGTGACCCCATGCAACAAGAGAGCTGCCCCACAGAGCTTCCGAGGCTGTCACCTTCATGAGAACAAATCACCAGTTCTTTCTCCCACAGAGCTGCGGGTGGCTTCAAAACACTAACCTTTTGGCTAGCATCTGAGCACTTAACCACTGCACCACCAGGGGCTCCTTCAGGGAAACACTGCAGCTTTCTGAGAGCATTCTCATGCTAGTCCACACAATGGAGTGGCAGCTCAGGGAGGGAACCAATGGCTCGTTTAGTTTGGAGAAGGGTAACATGGGGACAGAATGCTGTTGTTGTTAGATACCATCGAGTGGTATCCGACTCATAGTGACTCTATGCACGAGAATGAAACACTGCCCGGTCCCACGCCAGCTCCATAATTCTTGCTACATTTGAGCCCATTGCCGCCACCACCGTATCAATCCACCTCATTGAAGGCCTTCCCCTCCTTCATCGACCCTCCACCCTACCAAGCATGACATCCTTCTCCAGGGAATGGTCCCTTCTGACAACATGACCAAAGTATGTGAGATGAAGTCTGGTCATTCTCACCTCCAAGGTGCATTCCGGCTGCACTTCCTCCAGGACAGACCTGATAGTTCTTTTAGCAGTCCATAGTACCTTCAGTATTCTTCGCCAGCACAACAAC
>NW_006922700.1:148431-149958 GCF_000298275.1 Orycteropus afer afer | reverse complement strand
TTGTTCTGTTCGAACGACAGCCTCCTGGTCAAGGTACAGATTCCTCATGAGTACAATCAAGTGATCGGGAATTCCCATTCTTCTCAATGTTATCCCTAATATAATATATTCTGTCCAATTCCTGGATTCTTGTTCCTCACCAATTCCCTCTGCACACTTCAACCTCTTCCCTCAATACCACTGGTTCTTGAACATATGCCACCTCCTGAAATGGATGAAGATTGACCAATTCTTTTTGGTACAGTGACTTTACCTATTCCAAAGAAAGGTAATCCCACATGTACAAATATCGATCTCTTTCAGTCAGTTGGCCAGATATCTGTCTTCCAAATCTCTTGGCATAACCGAGTGAGTGCCTACAGTGGGGCATCCGTATGTTGAAACGTCTCAATGGGTATTCCGTCAATTCCTGGATTCTTGTTCCTCACCAATTCCCTCTGCACAGCTTCGACCTCTTCCCTCAATACCACTGGTTCTTGAACATATGTCACCTCCTGAAATGGATGAAGATTGACTAATTCTTTTTGGTACAGTGACTTTGTGTATTCCTTCCATCTTCTTTTGATGTTTGCTGCATCATTCAGTATTTTGCCCATAGAAACTTTCAATACTGCAACTCGAGGCTTTTTTCCTCAGTTCTTTCAGCTTCAGAAATGCTGAGCATGTTCTTCCCTTTTGGTTTTCTAACCCCAGGTCTTTGCACATTTCATTATAAGTGGCTTTGTCTGCCCAAACTGCTCTTTGAAATCTTCTGTTCAGCTCTTTTATCTTGTCATTTCTTTCATTTGTTTCAGCTACTCTTTGCTCAAGGGCAAGTTTCAGAGTCTCTTCTGACATCCATTTTAGTCTTTTCTTTCTTTCTTGTATTTTTAATGACCTCTTGCTTTCTTCATGGATGATGCTCTTGATGTCATCCCAAGATTCTTCTGGTTTTCAGTCATTGGTGTTCAATGTATCAAATCTATCCTTTAGATGGTATCTAAATTCAGGAGGGATATATTCAAGATCCTATTTTGGCTCCTATGGACTTTTTTTAATTGTCTTCAACTTCAAGTTGAACTTGCATATGAGCAGTTGATGGTCTGTTCCACAATCATCTCCTGGTCTTGTTTTGGCTGAAGATAATGAGCTTTTCCATTGCCTCCTGCCACAGATGTAGTCAATTTGAGTCCTGTGTACTCTGTCTGGCAAAGTTCACATGTACAGCCGCCATTTGTGTGGTTGAGAAAAGGTATTTGCAATGCATAAGTCCCTGGTCTTGCAAAATTCTATCATGTGATCTCTAGTACGATTTGTATCACCAAGGACAAATTTTCCAACTACTGGTGATTCTTCTTTGTTTCCAATTTTTGCATTCCAATTACCAGTGTATAAGCAACATATCTTGATTGCATGTTTGGTCAATTACAGACTGCAGAAGTTGATAAAAATCTTCAATTTCCTCATGTTTTGCTTTGGTGGTTGGTGCATAAATTTGAATAATAGTCATATTAACTGGTCTTCCTTGTAGGCGTATGGATATTATCC
>NW_006922700.1:142406-144800 GCF_000298275.1 Orycteropus afer afer | reverse complement strand
GATAGAGCCTGGTGGAACCACTGAGACTATGGCCCCTAGCTGCCCTTCAGGTCTGGAATTGAACCCACACCTGTGGTTTCCAGCCAAACAAAAGACAGGCATATGAGTTGAACATTTACCTCAAGGAGATACACTACTTGGAGAGAACAATCATGGGAGAAAGAAGGGCAGCTTATGCACAGAGAGACACCTCAGGGGGCAGGAGTGTATGGAGGGATGGAAACTGGGAAGAGGTAACTATGGGGAGGAAGTGAGAGGGGAGCTGTTGCATTGTGGTAATCTGTGGTCAATGCATGAGATAAAGTATACATGAACAGCTGTACGGAAAGTGATTTTGCTCTGTAAATCTTCACCCAAATCACAATAAAAACAAAAAAAAAAGGAAATTTTCTCTGTAAACCTTCACCCAAATCATAATTTATATATAGTAGTGATACTGCCTCGGAAACCCAAGGAGGGGTCGGTATGAGTCGGGTTTGACTTGACGGCACATAACAACAACAAATATATATATATGCTGCCTACAAGAGACATACCTTAGAGACAAAGACAAAAATAGACTAAAAATCAAAGGTTGGAAAAAGATGTATCAAGCAAATGGTAAACATAAAAGAGCAGGAGTGGCAATAGTAATTTCTGATCCAATTGTCATTAAAACAAAAACCACCATACAAGACAAGGAAGGACATTATAAAATAATTAAAGCATCAATTGAACAAGAAGATATAGCCATAATAAATATCTATGGTTCCAATGAAAGAGCCACAAAATATATAAATCAGACTTTAAAAGACTGAAAAGTCAAATAGATGACTCCACAGTCATAGTGGGAGACTTTAATGTACCATGTTAATGAAAGATAGAACAACTGGGAAGAAACTCAACAAAGAGGCAGAAGAGCTGAACAATACAATCCACCAACTTGACCTGATAGACATCTACAGAACACTTCACCCAACAACAGCACAATATACATTCTCTTCCAGTGCACATGGAATATTTTCCATGATAAACCATATGTTAGGACATAAAGCAAGCCTTCATAAACTTAAAAATACTGAAATACTTCAAAGCATCTTCTCAAATCATAATGTTATCAAATAAGAAATCAACAATAGGAAGAGCAACGGAAGAAGAGTAAACATAAGGAAACTGAACAACACCCTCACTGAGACAAACTGGGAAAGAGAAGAAATAAAAAGTGAAATTCAAAAATTCCTTGAATCAAATGAGAATGAAAACACAACATAACAAAATCTTTGGGACACAGCAAAAGCAGTATCAGAGGCCAATTTACAGCAAGAAATGCACACATCAAAAAAGAAGAAAGAGCCAAAATCAACACTTCAAACCAACATCTCCAACAATTAGAGAAAGAACAGCAAGTAAAGCCTACAGTCACCAGAAGAAAGGAAATAATAAAGATTCGAGCAGAAATTAATGAAACAGAAAACAGAAAGGCAATAGAAACAATCAACAAGACCAGAAGTTGGTTTTTAAAAAGATCAATAAAATTGACAAACCACTGGCAGATTTAACAAAGGAAAAGAGGGAGAGGATATAAATAACATGAATAAGAAATGAAATGGGTGACATCACAACAGAATCAACTGAAATAAAAAGGATAATAACAGGATACTATGAAGAACTGTACTCCAACAAATTTGAAAATCTGAAAGAAATGGACAGATTTCTAGAAACACACCATTTACCTAAACTAACAGAGACTGATGTGGAAAAGTTGAACAGATCCATGACAAAAGAAGAAATTGAACAGGTCATCAAAAATTTACCAGCTAAAAATGTCCTGGGACAGTTTAACCAGAGAATTCTACCAAACATTCAGAGAAGAACTGGTACCAATCCTACTCAAACTGTTCCAAAACCAAGAGAAGGATGGAAGCCTCCCTAACTCATTTTATGAAGCAAGCATAAGCTTGATACCAAAACCAGGCTACGACACCACTCAAAAGGAAAACTACAGACAAATATCCCTCATGAATACAGATGCAAGAATCTTCAACAAAATTCTAGCCAACAGTCTCCAAAAACATATCAAGAAAATCATTCATTATGACCAAATAGGGTTCATATCAGATATGCAGGGATGGTTCAACATTAGAAAAACAATCAACATGTAAATAAAACAAAGGAGAAGAACCATGTGATAAAACAAAGGAGAAGAACCACATGATCATATCAATTGACACAGAAAAGGCATTTGATAAAACCCAACGCCTAATCCTGAACAAAACTCTCAGCAAAATAGGAATAGAAGGGACATTCCTCAACATAATAAAGGGCATCTATACAAAACCAACAGCCAACATTATTCTCAATGGAGAGAGACTGAAACATTCCTCTTGAGAACAGGAACCAGACAAGGATGCCCGC
>NW_006922700.1:111867-113553 GCF_000298275.1 Orycteropus afer afer | reverse complement strand
AAAAAAAAAAAAAAAAAACATAAAAAAAAAAAAATAAGGTCCAATCAAGATTAGCAATTATATTAAATGGCCATTTCAGTGGAAACAGAGATGAAGATGTTAGTTTGAGGAAATAAGGTGTGCCTGATCCAAGCCGTGGTATGTTCGATCACCTCACATGCATGTGAAAGCTGGACAACGAATAAGGAAGGCCACAGAGGAGTGGACGTATCTGAACTGCGGTGCTAGTGCAGCACACTGCCTACACCACGGACTGCCAGGAGAAGCAACAATCTGTCTTGGAAGCAATACAGGCAAAATGTTCCTTAGAAGCAAGGATGGGCAGACTCTGGACATGTCATCAGGGGGGCCCGGTCCCTGGAGAAGGACATCATGCTTGGTAAAGCAGAGGGTCACCAAAAAAGGGGAAGACCCTCAGTGAGATGGATGACATGGTGGCTGCAGCAAGGGGCTCAAACACAGCAATGACTGGGAGGATGGCTTGGCCCAGGCGATGTTTTGTCCTGTTGACCACGGAGTCACTATGAGTCAGAGCTAGCTCAGTGCAGCACCCAACAACAACATTAAAAGGGAAGGCTGTCACGGGGGCCCAGGCCCTCTGAGCACTGCCCCAGCTCGGCAGCCCCAGCTGTGAATAAACCCGTTTCCTATCGAGCTGATGCCGACCCCTGGCCACCTCATGTGTGTCCGGGTTTCAGCAGCTGATGTTTTGGAAGCTGGATCACCAGGTCTTTCTTCCGAGTGCTTCTGGGTGGAGATGAACCGCCAACCTTGGGTTAGTAGCTGAGTACTTGATCGCTTGCACTGCCTGCAGACTCCAAACAAAATGTAAGGATGAAGTCAGCAGTGGCAGAACATGAGAAAAATGCTGCCCAGAGAAACCAAACAATGAGGGACAAGAAAAGAAAGAGACTTAGCTTTGACACTGGCAGTTCCAAATGTTAGCCTTTTTTAAGAAAGAGAATGGATGATCATCACAAACAAAATCAAAGCATGTGGACTCTGAGAACACAGTAGCACATGATGAGAAAGATACTCAGCAATGCATTTAACTGTGAAAACAATCAACCCAAGCCACTGAAGGTAAGAACACCTTCTGGATAAAAAATCTGTTCACCAAATCAAGCAAAGGCTTTAGCAGGTTCTTCAGGGCGAAGGCAGCCTGGAAGTTACGTCATTACTAGCACTTCGACTGCAAAGGTCAATTCTCTCCTCTTAGGCGCAGTTCTTTGGTGCGAGCTCAGTAGCTTTCAGGGAGAATCCAAATGAAGTTTGCAGAACGAGAAGAAAACCAGGCTGTGCTGACCTGCCGAGCGTCTGCAGAGAAATCTTTGGAAGATAAACTGTAAAGCTGCCAGGACTCCTCCAGATTCTCGTGAGGTGCAGCATTTGGAGTGGCTTGGTGGGGGTCTGGAACCCCGCTTTCCTGTGCCTGCTTATGCTGAATGCCCAAATGCCAGGCAGTGGGGTGAGAACGAAAAACAACACACATTCATTCACTTTTAACGCACTGTGGACAAAACACATTGATATTTAAAAAAAAGAAAAAAAACTGTGAATGATCAGAATTCCCAGGTGTATAATAGAGCTGACAAGGGGCAAGGTTGTGGTCACGGCTTGGTCACAGCCACCTACCCAGAGGGACCGAGTAGTTGAACCTGCAGGCTTGGGACCGTAGTCGCAGGG
>NW_006922700.1:107833-111267 GCF_000298275.1 Orycteropus afer afer | reverse complement strand
AGCTGTTGCACTGTGGTAAACTGTGGTCAGTGTCCTGAGACAAAGTATATGTGAACCACTATATGGAAAGTGAATTTGTTCTGTAAACCTTCACTCAAATCACAATAATAATAATAATAACTTTTTATTGTGATTAGGATGAAAGTTCACAAAGCAATCAGTTTGCCATTCAACAGTTCACATACATTTTGTTTCATGTCATCCACTGCAAGCCCCTGGATGTAACAGCACTGCTCCCACGTCCTCCTTGTGTGTCTCATTCCCACTTCTCCTCTCCCGACCCCTCCTGCCTTCTTACCTTTGTCCTTGGGCAAATGCTGCCCTTTTGATCTCCAAAAGTTACTTCTTCTTACTTCTTCTAAGAAGTGTCCACCTTCCCAGAGCTACTGTTCACCTCGTAGACCTGTCTATGGCCTGTCTGCAAATTCAACTATGGCAGTGAGTTCAGTTCCAGGTCTGACGGGTGACCAATGGCCATATCTTGGGGGTTCCACCAGTCTACATCCAGCAAGTAAAGCCAAGTATTTTATATTGTTGTTCTTAGGTGCCATCAAGTCGTCTCCGACTCAAAGTGACCTTGTGAACGACAGCACAAAACCCTGCCTGGTCCTGTGCCAGCCCTGCTCTACCTGAGCCCATCGCTGTGGCCACTGTGTCTGTTCACCTTGTTGAGGGCCTTCCCCTTTTTTGCTGACCCTCCACTTTACCCAGCATGACATCCTTCTCTAGATACTGGCATGACCAATGCCACACTCGGTCCAGGATCTCCAACTGGGATCCCTGTCCGAGTGCTGGGCAGGTAACCGAGAACTGTCTAGTTCTTCTGGGCTCAGGGTCATGGAGGCTGAGGTTCACATGGCCCATTAGTCCTCAGGACTAACTGTTTCCTTGTGTCTTTTTCTTCACTCTTCTTTGCTCTGGACAGGGAGAGACCAACAGTTGCACCTTATATGGCCACCTGCAAGATTTTAAAAGGCCAATCACTAATCACCAAGCTAGGAAGTAGAGCACTGTCCTTCCGGAATATGTTTTGCCAACTGACCTTGATGTCCCCCAAGACTATGGTCCTAAGTCCCTGGATCCAGTAACTCACTCCATCAGGATTTTTTATTATGGCTAAGAAATTTTAATAACAAAAAATATGTCCCACGAATTCCAGTGAGATGGCAGAATAGGCAGACAAACTGCATAGACCCTCTTCGATAAAGAAAAGAGCAACCTATTAACACAGATACAGAAGATAATCCTGGAGCACTGCGCTTTGAAGGGAAGGACACAGAAGTGGACTAAACTCCAACTAGTACAAGAACCTGCATGAAAACAGTGAAATGGAGACATACAAACTGCAGACTGTCAACGATCCTGAGGGCACAGACAGCTTGGATATTACCAACAGGTGTTAGGACCCAGGAAGTAACCTAAAAATCTGTCCTGCTAGCCAGGGGCTGCACGGAGGATGCACTGGTGGCTGGTGGATAAAAGGGGAAGCACCAAAGAGGGAGATGGGTTGAGCTGTGGACTTTTGCCTGTCTGGAGGGTGCAACCATTTTGAATGTTTACAAGCAGTTAGACCATTTTGGATTTTTAAAGTGACAGCTTTTCTCTCAGATTCCAGGGACCTACGAATTGGCTCTACCTGCCGGGGACCACAAGGACATACCAGACACTGAGGACTGGAAAGGTGTAATATTCCCTTTGCTACTCTTAGACCCCACACCCTCTTGGTGAACGGAGGTGCAGCCATCCATCACTGCCACCCACCTCTTGGACTGGCAGAAATTCCATCCCAGTCTGTGTTCTCTGACAGAGCATGGGTGCCCTGCCCCACCCCAATTCTTTGTCTTGTTATTTTACTTTGTTAGTTTTTGTCTGTTTAAAAAAAATCTTTTTTTTTTTCTTCATCCTTTTTATTATTATTATTTCTTCTTCCCAGGTTCTGGTTTTCAGTTTTTTCTATCTTCCCTTTTACTGGTTCCTGTTTTTTCCTTTCTTGTGGTTCTTCCCATTCCTTGTTTTTCTTTTTGTATTTTCCTGATCAATTTTTTTCTTTATTCTCCTACTCTACCTCTTTTCTTTTATTCCCCTCTCCCCAGATATTGAGAATTTTTTCCCCCTCTTTTTCTAATCATATTTCTCTTGTCTTTTAAAAGTATTTCCTTAAATATTTTCTCTCATTTATTGCCTTTGCTCTTTCTTCTTTTTTCTCTTTTTGGTGACTATTCCTGTGTGTTTATCCAGTGTGAGTTTTTGTCCTCTTGTTTTACTTTTTAGATGGTTTTTCAATTGTTGTTTTTGTGTAACTGAATGGGAGACAGCAACTATGCCCATATGGTGGAACAACATCCACACCTCCTGCAGCTCCACTTACTGAGTGAGAGCCACCACTTCCTTCTGTACCAACTGGTCAGTAATACACAACCACCAATAAGAACCTGACTCAACCTTAACTGCTCTTCACAAACAGTTAATAGAGATCTGTGCAGCCACTCCCTATCACACCCACCAGGAGACAGGTAGTGAGTGCATAAGTGTTTCCAACTAGAAAATAAAGGAGTACAGTACCATGCTTACTCAGATACATCCAAAATAAAACAAAAATCTTGGGCAAATCACTCCAACATACAATCACCAATTATAGATATACAACAAAGTCACAATGTTTCAGAGACAAAAGACCATCACAGTCCACATAAAGAAGCAAGATAAAGCAGGAGTAACAAGGGAGCAGGTTATAGACCCAGAACACATCCCTGAGGAAGCAGCAGCATTGGAGCTCCATGAAAAGGAATTTAGAAGAATTATATTCAGGTACCTTCAATGGATTAAGAGACAGATCAAGGAAACAGATCTGAGAAAATTAAGAAAAGCACAGACAAAACCCTAGAACAATTTCACACGTAAACATGAGAAAAAAACGACAAAACAAATGAAAAATTAGAAATGATACAAAATCTACAGATAGGAATCCAGAAGACAAATACTAAATTTTCAGAAATAGGTAACACCTTGAAAGGGTAAAAGAGTAGAATTGACTCAATGGAAGACAAAATTAATGAGATTGAAGAAACATAATCTGCATGCTTCTTTGGAAAGGGATCAATCAGAAAAAAAGATCAAAACAAAATGAAGAAAGCCTAGGGTTCATGTGGGATACCATCAAAAGAAATAACCTATGTGTAATCAGAATTCCAGAACAGGAAGAGAAAAAGAAAACCACTGAAAAAATTGTACAAAATTTGTTGGAAGAGAACTTCCCTGATATGATGAGAGATGAGAATATATACATTCAGGAATTCCAATGAACCCCAAATAGGACAGACCCCAAAAGAATATCACCAACTGTAAAATGGTACAACCATTGTGAAAAGCAGTATGGCAATTCCTTCAAAAGTTGGAATTAGAAATACCATTTGACCCAGCCATCCCATTACTAG
>NW_006922700.1:99591-104963 GCF_000298275.1 Orycteropus afer afer | reverse complement strand
CCTTATACACATCTACAGAGCACTTCACCTAACAACAGCACAATATACATTCTTTTCCAGTGCACATGGAACATTCTCCATGACAGACCATATATAAGGCCATAAAGCAAGGCTTCATAAATTTATAAACATTGAAATACTGCATAGCATCTTCTCAGATCACAATTCTATCAAATTAGAAATCAACAATAGGAAGATCAACAGAAAAAGAGCAAACACATGGAAACTGAACAACATCTTCCTTAAGAATGACTGGGTAATAGAAGAAATAAAAAATGAAATTAAAAAAATTCCTTGAATCAAACGAAAATGAAAACACAATATACCAAGATCTTTGGGATACAGCAAAAGCAGTGATCAGAGGCCAATTTAATCGATGAAACAGAAAATAGAAAGACAATAGAAAAAATCAACAAGACTAGAAGATAGTTTTTTGAAAAGATTAATAAAATTGACAAACCACTGGCAAATTTAACAAAGGAAAAGAGGGAGAATATACAAATAACAAGAATAAGAAACGAAATGGGTGACATCACAACAGAACCAACTGAAATTAAAAGGATAATATCAGGTTACTATGAATAACTGTACTTCAACAAATTTGAAAAATCTAGAAGAAATGGACAGATTTCTAACTACATACTACACTAACTAACGAACTAACACAGACTGAGGTGGAAAAGTTGAACAGGTGCATCACAAAAAAGAAATTGATTGAACAGGTCATAAAGAAAATTACCAACAAAAAAGAGTCCTGGCCCAGATGGTTTCACTGGAGAATTCTACCAAATGTTCAGAGAAGAATCGACACCAATTCTACTCAAAATATTCTACAACATAGAAAAGGATGGAATCTTTCCAAATTCATTTTATGAAGCAAGCATAACCCTGATACCAAAACCAGGCAAAGACACCACTGAAAAGGAAAACTACAGACCAATATCCCTCATGAATACAGATGAGGAAATTTTCAACAAAAACCCAGCCAACAGACTCCAACAACCTATCAAAAACATAATTCATTATGACCAAGTGGGGTTATATCAGGTATGTAAGTGTGGTACTTAAAGTTGTGGGTCAGCTTAGCTGGACCTAGCTGAGTTGCTGGCAGCTGGTGGCGGTTATTCCCCATGATGAGACTGGGAATCAACTCCATGGCGGGATCTACCACAAGCAGCTAAGTAGCTGCTTTAGGGATGTGGTCTGCTTCCTATACATAAGAAGCAGCTTTGGGAACGGTCTCTAGCTCATGTCATGCTTGAACCCTACATGTAACCGTGTCGTTGTTGAGCAGCCTGCCATGCTCTGCTGACCCTGGGACTTTCAATGGACTTGAATCAATGCCCTGCCATGTTGTTTGATAACACTGGGACTGTGCCATTTTATCTGTCGACCTTGGGCTTGTCAGCCTCAGCAGCCAGTAGCTGCCTGAGTGAAGAGATGCCCCCAGCTTCAGTGGGCCAGGACAAGAGGCAGAGCTGCAGCCCAAGCTCGAGGGGCTTTCACACAACCTAGAGCCTGGCAATGGCACTCGGACTTGTAGCCTCCCGAAATTTTAAGAACAAACTCTTGTTTGTTAAACCCATCCCATTTGTGGTATATTCTTGCCAGAGCAGCACTAGGTAACAAAAACAGCAAGGATGTTTCAACATTAGAAAAACAATCAACGTCATCCACCATATAAATAAAACAAAGGAAAAGAACCAGATGATCATATCAATCAATGCAGAAAAGGCATTTGATAAAATCCAGCACTCATTCTTGATAAAAACTCTCACCAAAATAAGAATAGAAGGGACATTCCTCAACATAATACAGGACATACATGCAAATCCAACAGCCAACATTATTCTCAATGGACAGAGACTGAAATCATTCCCCTTCCAAACATGAACCAGACAAGAATGCCCACTATCACCACTTCTAGTCAACACTGTACTGGAAGTCCCAGCCAGGGCAATAAGACAAGAAAGGGAAAACAAAGGCATCTAAAGTGGTAAGGAAGAAGTCAAACTATCCCTATTTGCTGATGATATGATCCTATACTCGGAAGGAAGATGGGGCAATCTACTTCCGTACTGATATTGCCTCAGAAACCCAAGGAGGGGTCGCCATGAGTCGGGTCCGACTCAATGGCACATAACAACAACATGATCCTATACATAGAAAACCCATGAGACTCAGTACAGAAACTACTGGAACTAATTGAGAGATTTAGCACAGTGGCGGGATACAAGATCAACATCCAAAAGTCAGTTGGATTCCTCTTCACCAGCAAAGAGATTGCTGAAAAATAAATAAGGAAATCAATACCATTTACAATTTAAAAAAGAAAGAAAGAAAGAAAGAAACTCACAATAGCTACCAAAAAAAAACTTGAGAATAAATCTTACCAGGGACATAAAAGACCTGTACAAAGAAAACTACAAAAGACTCCTTCAAGAAACCATAAGAGATATACATAAATGGAAGAACATTTCATGCTCATGGATAGGAAGATTGAATATTGTGAAAATATCTATTCTACCCAGAGCAATCTACACATTCAATGCAATCCCAATCCAGATCCCAACAACATCCTAAAGAATATGGAATAAGAATAAGGATATGGAAAACCAACCACTAACTATATGGAAATGAAAGAGACCTCAGATAAGCAAAGCACTACTGAAGAAGAAAAACAAAGTAGGAGGTCTCACATTCCCCAATTTCAAAACCTACTATACAGTCACAGTACTCAAAACTACCTGGTATTGGTACCACTACAGACACATAGAACAGTGGAATACAACTGAGAATCCAGAAATAGATCCATCAACTATAGTCAGCTGATCTTTGACAAATGGCTTAAATCCATTAAACGGGGAAGACAATGTCGGTTTAACAAATGGTGCTGGAAAAACTGCATATCCAAACTGGAAAAATGAAACAAGATCTGTACCTCACACCCATACACAAAAACGAACTCCAGATGGACCAAAGGCTTAAACATGAAACTTAAAACTATAAAGTTCCTCAAGGAAAAACTAGGGGCAAATTTATGGCATAAATAGACTATCGAGCATAACCCAAAATGCACAAACAGCAGAAGAGAAACTAGATGAATAGGACTTTCTAAAAGTTAGATTTTAATGTGCTTCCAAAGACTTCTCCAAAAGAGTAAAGAGAACCTACAGATGGGGAAAAAATACTCAGCAATGACATAACTGACAAGGGACTTATCTCTAGAATTTATAGAAAACTCCAACACCTCAACAACAAAAAGACAAATAATCCAATTAAAAAATGGGCAGAAGACATGAATAGACACTTCACCAAGGAGGATATTCAGCCGGCCAACAAACACATGAAGAAATGTTCACGATCATTAGCCCTTAAGAGAGATGTAAATCAAAACAACAATGAGATAGTTTCTCGCCCCAGCACTAGTAGCAAAGTTCAACAAGACAGAAAATAAAAAATACTGACAAGGATGTGGAGAGATTGGGACTCACATACAATGGTGATGGGACTGTCAAATGATACAACCATGGTGGAAAGCAATATGGCAGTTCCTTAAAAACTTGGAATTAGAAATAACCATTTGACCAAGCCGTTGCATAACTAGGTATATATCCTAAAGAACTGAGAGCCAGGATGAGAACAGACATATGCACATCATGTTCATCACAGCACTATTTACAACAGCAAAAAGATGGAAGCAACCTAGGAACCCATCAACAGAAGAATGGATAATCAAATTATGGTGCATACATACGCACAATGGAATACTATGTAATACTATGTAACACTAAACAATTACATAGAATCTGCAAAGCACCACAGAATATGGATGAACATGGAGGGCATTTGTTCTGACTACCTAAGTACTGCTCTGACAAGAATATACCATAAATGGGATGCTTGAACAAACGAGTTTATTCTCTTACAGTTTGGAGGCTTTAAGTCCAAGTTCAAAGTGCCAGGCTCTAGGGGCTGGGTGAAAGACCCTCAACCTTAGGCTTCAGCTCTGCCTCTTGCTCCCAGCCCACTGGAGCTAGAGGCTTTTCTTCACTCAGACAGCTGCTGGCTGCTGAGCCTGACAAGCCCAAGGTTGACAAGTAAAAAGGCACAATCCTGATGTTACCAAACCACATGACAAGCCATTAATTCAAGTCCACTGAAAGCCCTATGATTGGCAGGGTATGGCAGGCTGCTGAACAACGACTCAGCTACATGTAGGGTTCAAGCGTGCCATAAGCCAAGACCATTACCAAAGCTGTTTCTTATATATGGGAAGCAGACCACATCACTAAAGCTGCTGCTACTCAGCTCCTCCAATAGTTCCCACCATGGAGTTAATTACCAATCTCACCATGGGAAATGACTACCACCAACTGCCCAGCCACTCAACCAGGCCCAGCTAAGTTGACACACAAGCTTAACCACAACAACATTATGCTGAGTGAAATAAGTCAATAACACAAGGACAAATATTCTATTAGTCCATTATTGTAAAAAGTCAAGGAAAGGTTTATATGGAAGGAAATTTTCTTTGTTGGTTACCAGAGGTGGGGGTGGGGTGGGAAACACTGCTAGACAGATAGAAACAAGTATTGATCTGGGTGAAGGGAAGAGCAATGTACCAAACGTGAGTGATCAACATGGTGGCATTAAGGAAGAGGAAGACACAGAGAGATGTATGGGAGGTACAGACAACAAAGATGAACCCTTTTTCACATACACTACTGTGTTGTGAGTGAAGGCAAACATTGATCCATGGGTAGATAGATGAGTGGACAGGCAGAACTATTAGGTAGGTCTGTGCAGGGGGCAGTGTGCCCAAGATCATGTATAGGGTTATCAGACAATGTTTCCACAAGTGTGTTTGTATGTTCTGTAAGAATTCCCAGGTATATAGTAGAGCTGACAAGGGACAAGGTTGTAGTCACTTTTTGGTCATAGCCAGCTACCCAGAGGGAGCAAGGAGTTGGACCTGTGGGCTTGGGACCATGGTCGCAGGGACATCAAGCTCAATTGGCATAAAACACTACACAAAACACTGTTCTACATCCTACTTTGGCAAGTAACGACTGGGATCTTAAAAGCTTGCAAGCAGCCATCCAGATACAATGATGGGTCTCTATTCACCCAGAGCAAAGAAGAATGAAGAAAAGCAAAAACAGTTGGAAACAATTAGTCCAAGGGACTGATATGATACACCATGTGATCCTCAGCCTATATGACTATGAGACCAGAAGAACTAGATGGTGCCTGGCTACCACTGTCAACCACTCAGAGGGGGATCTACATAAGAAATCCTGGATAAAGTGGGAGAAAAATGTGGGAAAAAAAACTCAAAATCATTTAAAAAAAAAAAAAAAAGGGCGGGT
>NW_006922700.1:96716-98684 GCF_000298275.1 Orycteropus afer afer | reverse complement strand
AAGTAAACATCTCTCTGGAATTCTATGCTTTCAGCCAAGATCCATCTGATCAGCAATGATATCCCTCATTCCATGTCCTCTTCTGAATCCAGCTTGCATTTCTGGAAGTTCTTTGTCAATATACTGCTGCACTTTTTAATTATCTTTAGCAAGATTTCCCTTGTGTGTGATATCAATGATACTGTCCGACAATTTCCACATTCTGTGGGATTACTTTTCTTTGGAATGGGTACAAACATGGATCGTTTCCAGTCAGTTGGCCAGGTAGCTGTCTTCCAAATTTCTTGGCATAGGCAAGGGAGTGCCTCCAGCGTGGCATGTGTTTGTTGAAACATCTTAATGGGTATTCCATCAATTCCCAGGGCCTTGTTGTTTGCCATTTACTTCAGTGTAGCTTCAACTTCTTCCTTCAATACCATTGGTTCTTGATCATATGCCACCTCCTGAAATGAATGAACATCGAGTGATTCTTTCTTATACAATGACTCTGTGGATTCCTCCCATCTTCTTTTGATGCTTCCTGCATCATTCAATATTTTGCCCAAAGAATCTTTCAATATTGCAACTCGAGGCTTAAATTTCTCCATGAGGTCTGCTGGTCTCCAGGTGAAAGGTTCCATCCTCAATATGTGCTGCCAGACACAGAAGGTGTAGTTCAGAGATTGGCCCGCCCTGTAAACCACTGGGGGGCTTCCAAGGCTTCAGAATCTGTCTGATCTTCTCCCTGGCTCTACAGCACCCTTCACCTTGGGCCGAACATCGCTTGCCCAACTCCCTCCCTCAAAGCATGCTGGACTTCTGCTGTGAACACAATCAGAGCGGCCCATGCCAAAACGTCCAAGGCAAACTGCAGCAGGCTTGAGCCTGTGTCCCTAATGAGGCAGCACCATCAGAGCACTACAAGGTTGCCTTGGAACCAGCTGGAAAGACATTTTTGTGGCTGTCAGCAGGTCTCCAGGGCTCCAAAGGGCACCGCAGCTCCACCTCTAGCTTGTGGGCTTCAACTGCCCACCCAGAGCCCTGGGAGTTTTCTACCTGTAACCCAAAGAAGTACCTGGCAATCAAGACAAAATGTTGCTGACTCACGCCCTTTCACTGACTCAATGCCACTGCTCTTGTGGGATCTGGAGGAAGATGAGATAACCCAGAAAAGTGGGAAGCTAATACCCCAAAAGTGAGCAGACTGCCCAGTGAGCAACTAGACACAGGAAGGAGCCAGCAGACAGACTCTTTTCCAGTCCTCCTACTGAGAGACTGATCTGGGCCTCAGGGCTCACACGTGCCTTCCCTGGAGATGCCCTGTGTGACCGAGCAGCCAGTCTGTGTCCTAGGGAAGGTCTGCCCAGCTCAGTATCGCACTGCTGAGAACTTGCTTTCCTTCTTCCCCTATCTCACTCACCTCACTGCCTCTCTACTGCTTCCCTGGATCAACAACTGCTTCCCTCAACAAACTATAGCATGAAAATTCTGACTTAGGCTCTGTTTTCTACGGAAACCAAGCTAAGCCAGTCAACAAAAGAAGGAAAGAGGGGCATTCTGGGAAGATGGTGGATCATTCCGATCCCTCCCCTGAATACAACACATACACAAGATATGCAAAGAACAGAGAAACGATGGCCCATTCACATGAGCATGACAAGGAGGGTGAAAGTGCATCTAGGGATGACTAAATAAAGAAGAAAAGGAAGCATATACACCCACTCCTCAGTAATCAATATAGTTAGGTTCCAAAGACCAGGTTGTTGTGTGAAAATCGGGATTATATAGAATTGAAGGATTATTATATCAAATCATAAAATGGAAGATGACCACATCATTAGTTAATTGCCAAGTTACATTATCACAGAACTGTCAAATTTCATCATTATGTAACTGCCAAAACACTGAGAAACATGGCCCAGCCAAGACAACACATAACTTTAATCATCACAGCCAGAGTCATTCTCATCTTGCATTGGCATTCATTAC
>NW_006922700.1:79912-80958 GCF_000298275.1 Orycteropus afer afer | reverse complement strand
TTGACTGCTAACCAGAAGGCTGGCGGTTCAAACCCACCAGCCACTCCTCAGAAGGAAGGTTGGGCAATCCTACTTCCCTAGTGATACTGCCTCGAAAACCCAAGGAGGGGTCGCTATGAGTCGGGGCCGACTCGACGGCACATAACAACAACAACAATTATTTCATCCTTCATGCTTTTTAACAACAAATGTATAAAAAGGATAAAATAATGTTACAAGGCACGTGACATATAAAGATGTGATTACTGATAACAGGACTTCAAGTAAGATGGTAGAATAGACAGACAAGCTACACAGACACTCCTTCAAAAAGAAAAGAGAAACTAATTGACAGAAGATAATCCTGAAGCCAAGCTTTGAAAGGAAGGATACAGAAGTGGATTAAATACCAACTAGTAGAAGAACTGAAACCAATCCTACTCAAACTATTCCAAACATAGAAAAGGATGGAATACTCCCAAATTCATTTTGTGAAGCAAGCATAACTTTGATACCAAAACCAGGAAAACACATCACTAAAAAGGAAAAATATAGACCAATATCCCACATAAATATAGATGCAAAAATCTTCAACAAAATCCTAGCCAATAGAGTCCAAGAACACATCAAAAAAATAATTCATTGTGACCAAGTGGGGTTCAAATCAGATATGCAAGGATGGCTCAATATTAGAAAAATAATCAAAGTCATCCATCACATAAATAAAACAAAGGAAAAGAACCACATAATCATATTAATCAGTGCAGAAAAGGCATTTGATAAAATTCAACACCCCTTCCTGATAAAAACTCTCACCAAATTGGAATAAAAGGGATATTGCTCAACATAATAAAGGGAATCTATGCAAAACCAACAACCAACATTAATCTCAATGGAGAGAGACTGAAACCATTCCCCTTGAGAACAGGAACCAGACAAGGATGCCCGCTATCACCACTTCTATTCAACATCGTATTGGAAGACCTAGCCAGGGCATTAAGGAAAGAAAGGGAAATCAAAGGCATCCAAATTGATGAGGAAGAAGTAAAACTATCCCTATTTACTGA
>NW_006922700.1:73237-79702 GCF_000298275.1 Orycteropus afer afer | reverse complement strand
GATCTACATAAATGGAAGAACATACCATGCTCATGGATAGCAAGATTGAACACTGTGAAAATGTCAGTTCTACCCAAAGCAATCTATACATTCAATGTAATCCCAATCCAGATCCCATCAACATTCTTTAAGGATATGGAAAAAACAATCACTAACTTTACATGGAAAGGAAAGTGACCTTGGAAGAGCAAAGCACTATTAAAGAAAAAGAAGAAAGTAGGAGGTCTTACACTGCTGGATCTTAATACCTACTATACAGCCAAGGGAGCTCTTGTAGCATAGTGCCTAAGGCACTTGACTGCCAACCAGAAGGCTGGGATTCAAACCCACCAGCCACTCCTCAGAAGGAAGATACTGCCTCGGAAACCCAAGGAGGGGTCACTATGAGTTGGGTCCGACTCGACGGCACATAACAACAACAACATAATCAGCTGATCTTTGACAAAGAACCAAAATCCATTAAATGGGGAAGAGATTGTTTGATAAAGGGTACTGGCAAAACTGGAGATCCATTTGCAAAAAAAAAAGAAACAAAATCTGTACCTCACACCATGCACAAAAACTAACTCCAGATGGATCAAAGACTTCAATGTAAAACCTAAAACTATAAAGTTCCTCAAGGAAAATCTAGGAGCAAACCGAAGGGCCTTAATACGGCATAAGGAGCTCTCGTGACGTAGTGCCTAAGGCACTTGACTACTAACCACAAGGCTGGCAGTTCAAACCCACCAGCCAGTCCTTGGAAGAAAGGTTGGGCAATCTACTTCCATAGTGATATTACCTAGGAAACTCACGGAGGGGTCGCTATGAGTTGGGTCCAACTCGATAGCACATAACAACAGCAACAACAATAATATGGCACAAATAGACTATCAAGCATAACCCAAAAAGCACAAACAGAAGAAGATAAACTAGATGAATGGGACTTCCTAAAAATTAAATTTTTATGTGCTTCCAAAGACTTCTCCAAAAGAGTCAAAAGGGAACCTACAGATAGAGAAAAAATAATTGGCAATGTCATATCTGACAAGAGACTTATGCCTAGAATTTATAGAAAACTCCAACACCTCAGCAAAAAAAAAAAAGACAAATAATCCAATCAAAAAATTGGCAGAAGACAAGGAGGATATTCAGGCGGCCAACAAACATGTGAAGAAATGCTCATGATCATTAGCCATTTTGTTTTTTGTTGTTGTTATGTGCTGTCGAGTCAGACCTGACTCATAGCGACCCCTTCTTGGGTTTCCAAGGCAGTATCACTACGGAAGTAGATTGCCCCATCTTCCTTCCAGGGAGTGGCTGGTGCGTTTGAACCGCCAGCCTTCTGGTTAGCAGTCAAGTGCCTTAGCCACTATGCTACCAGAGCTCCCCATTAGCCATTAGAGAGATGCAAATCAAAACAACAATGAAATACCACGTTGCCCCAGCACTAGTAGCAAAGTTCAACAAGACAGAAAATAACAAATGCTGGCGAGGTTGTGGAGAGATTGGGACTCTCACACACTACTGGTGGGACTGTCAAATGATACTACCACTGTGGAAAGCAGTATGGCAATTCCTTAAAAAGTTGGAATTAGAAATACCATTTCACCAAGCCATCCCATTACTAGGTATATATCCTAAAAAAGTGAGAGCGAGGACAAGAACAGATAAATGCACACCCATGTTCATAGCAGCACAATTTACAATAGCCAAAAAAAGGAAACAGCCTAGGTGTCCATCAACTGAGGAATGGATAACCAAACTGTGGTACATACATACAATGGAGTACTATGCAACCCTAAAGAATAACGTAGAATCTGCAAAACACCACGTAATATGGATGAACTTGGAGGACATTATGTTGAATGAAATAAGTCAATCACAGAAGAACAAAAATTGTGAAAGTCAAGGAAAGGTTTATCTATGGAAGAAAATTTTCTTTGTTGATTACCAGGGATGAGAGTGGAGGGGAGGGAACACTGTTAGATAGGTGGAGATAAGTATTAATTTCGGTGAAGAGAAAGGCAATGTACCAAATGTGAGTAATCAATGTGGTGGCACTGAAGAAGAGGAAGACATAGAGAGGTACTTGGCAGGTACAGACAACAAAGATGAACCCTTTTGCACATACAGTAGTGCATTGTCAGTGAAGGGAAACATGGGTATACGGGTGGATAGATGGGTGGATAGGCTGAACTAGTAGGTATGTCTATGCAGAGGAGAGTGTACCCAAGACCATGTATAGGGTTGGCAGAAAATGGTCCTCTAAGTCTATCTGTATGATCTGTAAGAATTCCCAGGTGTATAGTAGAGCTGACAAGGGGCAAGGTTGTGGTCACTGCTTGGTCACAGCCAGCTACCCAGAGGGAGAAAATAGTTGAACCTGTGGGCTGGGGACCACAGTCGCAAGGGACATCAAGCTCAATTGGCATAACATACTACACAAACCATTGTTCCACCTCCTACTTTGGCAAGTAGTGACTGGGATCTTAAAAGCTTGCAACCAGACATCTAGATGCAACAATGGGTCTCTTCTCATCCAAAACAAAGAAGAAAGAAGAAAACCAAAGATTTATGGAAACAATTAGTCCCAGCGACTGGTACACCATGCAATCTGCAGCCTATATAAATATGAGACCAAAAGAACTAGATGGTGCCGGGCTGTAGACACACAGACCAATGGAACAGAATGGAGAATCCACAAATAAACTCACACGTCTGTGGTCAACTGATTTTTGATTAAGGAGCCAAGTCCGTTCAATGGGGAAAGAAGAATCTCTTGAATAAATGGTGCTGGGAAAACTGGATTTTCACATGGAGAAGAATGAAACTGCATCCATGCTTCACACCACAGACAAAAACCAATTCAAAATGGATTAAGGACCTAAACGTGCAAAGCAAAACCTTAAAATTCTTAGACAAAAATGCAGGGGCAATGCTGTCAGGCCTACCTTTTAACAATGGATTATCTAAATAATAACACAAACACAAACAGCAAAAGACACAATAAATAAATGAGACCTTACAAAAATTTACTTTTGTTCATCAAAACGCCATACCAAAAAAAAAAAGTGAAAAGACATGCTATGGACTTAGAGAGTATCTTTGGACACCATATATCCAATAAGAATCTAATGACCAACATATATGCACGTACTTAACAACAACAAAAACACAACCCAATAATAAAATGGGCAAAGGACTTCAATAAATGTTTCACCAAAGAGGATATTCAAATGGGCCCCAAACACATGAAGAGATGCTCAACAGTATTACCCAGCAGAGAGATGCAAATGAAAACCATAATGATAGACCATTTCACTTTCATAGGATGGCTAAGAAAAAAACAAAGAAAATAACAAATGTTAGCAAGGATGTGGGGAAAGTGGAACCCTTATCCACTGCTGGAATACAAAGTGGTGCAGCTGTTGTAGGAAACAGCGTGGCATTCCCCAAAAACTTAAAATAGTACCACCACAGGAGCCAGCCATTCCACTCCTAGGAATACAGCTCTGGGAGCACAGTGCCTAAGGCACTTGACTGCTAACCAGAAGGCCGCCAGTTCAAACCCACCAGCCACTCCTCGGAAGGAAGATTGGACAATCTACTTCTATAGATGTATCACCTCGGGAACCCAAGGAGGGGTCACTATGAGTCGAATCGACTCAATGGCAGTGAAGTAAACACCTAAAAGACTTGGAAGCAGAGACTCAAGAGAGGTGCACTACTGACAACAGTCAAAGGTGGAAGCGGCCTAAACGCTCCTCAGCAGATGACCTGACAGACAAGATGTGGTCCAGACACCCAACAGAATACCACTCCCAGAGGAAGAAATGAAGTCTTGATGCATAGTACAATATGACTGGAGCTCAAAGACATTATGCTGGTGAAAGATGTCAATCATAAAAGAACAAACAGAATATGACCTCGCTTATATAATGAAAAGGCAAATGCACAGAGACCAAAGCCCATCAGTGGTTACCAGGAGTGGGGAGGGCGGGAAAGGGAGACGAACAGCGACAGGAAAGTCACGCTGGTTAAGGGTGGGATGCACAGCAGGTGACTGTGGTTGCTGCCAATGAGTTGTGCTTCTGTAGAAAGTGAATCGGCAAAAGTGTGATAGACAGATGTGTAACTTAAAAAGAGCAGCTGCTTACAGATAACCAAACACTGCATCTGGTTCCCTGGTTTGGAGGTTTAGGCTGATGGTTTCATGGGACCTCCTACTTAACTGGCCTAATAACGTGTTCAGTGCTTCTATTCTACCTCCTGTCTCATTGTGTAGTGCCTGGGGTTCTAAAAGCTTCCAAGCAACCATCCAAACACAAATAACAGAACTGCCTGTCCACCTGGAGGAAGGAGAAGAGTCAGGAATTGGAGGAGGAAATGGAATGCATGGCTAATGCCTCCATGAACAACTGCTTACTTTGCCATGAAACCAGGAGAACTGGATATGCCAGGTAACTGCACTGAACATTTTGATCAAAGAGTCTATAGAAGAATCCTTATCGAAAGGGGGAAAATGCAGAACAGAACTTCAAATTCTCATGGACTCCAGACTTTCTAGAGCCACAGGAGCTAGATAAATTCCTGAACATACTGTCTTAAGATAATCTTTCAAAATTAAACTAAAGATAATCCCCTGAAGTCTTTAAAAACCAAACAGCAGTTTATCTTAACTAGTCAGGATGTCTGCCTGGGGCACGGTGTTCCTTCAAGAACTGTCTACATGGGATCAAATTGGCAGCAGCCACTCGGAAGGTCAGATAGGAAGCTCAGGGGCAGTGGGTTTGCATTCATGGAGAAGAAACACCTCAGGAAAGGAGGGTGAGGACAGTTGTACAGCTTAAAAAATGTAATCCATGTCACTGAACTGGACATGGAGAAATGGCTGAACTGGTCTATGTTTTACTGTATCTCTTCTTGTTTCAGTTCCCTAGTGCCGCTCTAACAGAAGATAACACAAACAGCATGGCTTGAAGAAACAGGAGTTAATTAATTCTCTTACAGTTTGGGGGCTTTAAGTCCAACTTCAATGTGCCGGGCTCTAGGGGCTGGGTGAAAGCCCCTAAACCTCGGGCTTCAGCTCTGCCTCCTGCTCCCGGCTGGAGGTTTTTCTTCACTCACAGAGCTGCTGGCTGCTGAGGCTGAGAAGCCCCAAGGTTGACAAGTAAAAAGGCACAGTCCTGATGTTACCAAACCACATGGCAGGCCATGAATTCAAGTCCATTGTAAGTCCCAAGGTCGGCAGAGCATGGCAGGCTGCTGAACAATGACACAGCTACATGCAGGGCCCAAGCATGCCATAAGCTAGAGACCATTCCCAAAGCTGTTTCTTATATACAGGAAGCAAACCACATCCCAAAGGCACTCAGCTGCTTGTGGTAGATCCACCATGGAGTTGATTGCCAGTCTCATAATGGGGAATAACTACCACCAGCTGCCCAGCCACTCAACCAGGCCCAGCCAAGGTGACACACAAACTTAACTATCACACTTCTCAACAACAACAAAATAAAATTTAAAAGAGAGAGGGAGAGGAAGAAAGGGAGCTAAAACCTGTTGAAACCTTAGTTTATTTTTTAAAGTTGCTTCTGAGCCAACTCTGACTCATGGCAACCTCACGTGCATCAGAGTTTTCACAGCTGTGACCTTGTGAAGTAGACAGCCAGGCCTTTCTTCTGACATGCCTCTGGGTGGGTCTGAAGGGTCAACCCTTCGTTAGTAGTTGAGCGCTTCACCACCTGCATCACCCAGAGGCTCCATGATTCCATCGTGGTTGTGTTGTTGTGTGCCATCGAGTCAGACCCGACTTACAGCGACCCCTCCTTGGGTTTCCAAGGCTGTATCACTACGGAAGCAGATTGCCCAACCTTCCTTCTGAGGAGTGGCTGGTGGGTTTGAACTGCCAGCCTTTTGGTTAGTGGTCAAGTGCCTTAGACACCATGCTACCAGAGATCCTATGATTCCATTAAGTGTCAGTTATCGGGCAAAGTGATGTACATGTTTTCTCTCTTAATCCTCACAGAAAACTATACAACAGATGTTATTTCCAAGTTACTGTGTAGAAGGAACCCTGGTGGTACAGTGGTTAAGTGCTCGGTTGTGAACCAAAAGAAGTCCACCAGCTGCACTGCAGGAGAAAGATGAGGCAGTCTGTTTTGATAAAGATTGACAGCCTTGGAAACCCTGTGGGGCAGTTCCACTCTGTCCTCTAGGGGCGCTGTGGGTCAGAATCGACTCCACAGCAGCGGGTGTGGTTTGGGCTTTGCTTCTGTGAAGACTGACAGCCTTAGAGACCCTGTGAGCAGTTCCACTCTGTCCTCTAGGGGCGCTGTGGGTCAGAATCGACTCCACAGCAGTGGGTGTGGTTTGGGCTTTGCTTCTGTAAAGATTGACAGCCTAGGAAACCCTGTGGGGCAGTTCCACTCTGTCCTCTAGGGGCACTGTGGGTCAGAATCGACTCCACGGCAGTGGGTGTGG
>NW_006922700.1:71334-73137 GCF_000298275.1 Orycteropus afer afer | reverse complement strand
GCAGTTCCACTCTGTCCTCTAGGGGCGCTGTGGGTCAGAATCCACTCCAGGGCAGTGGGTGTGGTTTGGGCTTTGCTTCTGTGAAGATTGACAGCCTTGGAGACCCTGTGGGGCAGTTCTAGTCTGACCTTTAAGGGTCACTGTGCGGTGAGTCAGAATTGACTAGATGACTATGGGTTTGGTTTCGGTTTTGTCACAGTGAGGAACTGAGATTGAGTAGAACTTAACCTTCTGATGACAGAGTGGAGAGTGACATAGCAAGGACACCACCTCCAGTCCACCTGACTTCAAAGCCAGCGTTCTTCCCAACCTTCCATCCTCATCCTGTCTCTAATTTAGAGGCTTAGGGACTCCAGGAAGATTCCAGAAGCTTTGAGGATGACTCAGTGGAGAACATGTTAAACATGGAGCAGAACACGGTAGGAGAGTCTGGCAAGTGGCAGGAGGAGCAGTCGATAAAAGCAGACGGTGAGAGCACATTAATTATCAGACACTTAGGGATCACTGTATCTAGTTATTTCCAAGTGGGATCACACTGATGAGCTCACGGAAAGTCACAAAACTTCCGCTGCTGGGATGAGAGCACGAATGGTGGGAGGAGATAGGGAGCCAGGAGAGAAGGATGGAAGGAGGGAAGCCAACGCCCAAGCCTGTCTCAGGGCTCCATGAGCAGTGAAGTCACCTGGCCAGGCTACGTCTCTGCCCATCAAGGTCACCCAGATCTGGCAGTTCCACTCACAAAGCACCCTGAGAACAAGAAGTACAAAGATGTCAGCCAGAAAATCAATCTTGAAACCCAGGAGAAGGGCCGTGCCCGCCAGGGGCTGACGCAGTGTCCTGCACAGAGGGTTACTGGCAGGTTCCACACATGTCTGGAGGTCTGGGCCAGCATCACCCCGTGGAAAATGGGAAGAACACTGACTCTGGACCTTGTGGCAGGGCTCATTCAGCGTCCCTTCCAGGCTTGATTTCAAAGCAAAGCCTTTCCCTCCACCTCCCTCTCAGGGGAAGACGGAGGTGGTTTGGTGCAATTACAGTCAGGCCTGTGACAGGGCTCATCACTCTTCCTTGGTCTGATCAACTGCTGAAGTCCTGGCCCCTTGATGATGACAACACTCCACTACAAAAGGAGCCCTGCTGCCATGGCGGTTAACCATCAGCTGCTAACCACAAGGTTGGCGGTTCAAACCCACTTAGCAGCTCCACACGAGAAAGACTTTACGATCTGCTCCTATAAAGACAACAGCCTAAGAAACCCTGAGAGTCAGAAAAGACTTGACAACACCCAACAACAACGTAGCTACAAAAGCAAGGGGATTTGTGGACTTATGGACAAAACATCACTACCACCTCTCTGACATGGAAACTCTCATCTTTGACCTGGATAAACTTCCCAGAGACCTGCGGGTACTCTGCCAGGACACAGCAGGGCTGTATGTTCTCTCAGCATCACGGCCAGGAGGGGCTGTGTGCCCAAGGAGTCTTCTCCTTTTCTGTAACTTCCTGTGTGACATTCAGTGGCATGAAATCCCTACGGGGTGCTAACGGTTAATGCATTTGACTACTAAGTGGAATGTTAAAGGTTTGAGTACATCCAGAAGGTGCTGCAAAAGAAAGCCCTGGCAATTTGCTTCTGAAAAGTCAAAAACCAAAAAAAAAAAAAAAAAAAACCCATTGCCACCGAGTCTGACTCACAGCGCCCCTAGAGGACAGACTGGAACTGCCCCACAGGGTTTCCCAAGCTGTCAACCTTTACAGAAGCAAAGCCCAAACCACACCCACTGCCATGGAGTCCATTCTGAC
>NW_006922700.1:68477-70293 GCF_000298275.1 Orycteropus afer afer | reverse complement strand
GGCAGCTAGGGGCCATAGTCTCAGTGGTTCCACCAGGCTCTATCAGCAAACCTGATCCTGTTTTGTGGCTTTTTTTTTTTTTTAAATGATTTTTAGTTTTGTCCCACATCGTTCTCCCTCTCTATCCAGGATCTCCTACATAGATCCCCCGTCCAAGTGGCTGACACTGGGAGACGGACACCATCTCATTCTTCTGGTCTCATGCTCTGAGGATCATATGGAGTACATGCCTTCTTGAACTGTCCTCTGAATAACCTGGCCTGGTGGTGGTGGATGCCTTCAAACTGATTTTGACTCCTAGTGACCGCATGTGACAGAATAGAACTGCCCCATAGGGTGTTCCTAAGGTGCCATCCTTATGGGAGCAGATCACCAGGTCTTTTCTGCCGTGGAGCTGCCAACAGGTTCGAATAGCCAACCTTTCAGTTAGCGGACGAGTGCTTAACCATTGTGCTATTATCAGGGTTCCTTAAGCCTCGGCATCTGGTTTCTGGTTAAAAATATTCTGGTTCAGCGGGTCTGGGGGGCGGGGAGCCAGACTCTGCACGTCTGTCAAGCTCTCCAGATACATCCTGCAGCTGGTCCTGGAGCCACCCTGAGCTTAGAAGACCGTTTAGTTTTCCTTTTGAATATCTGAAAGATGATTGGGTCCTTAGAAACATCTGCCCCTTGCAAACACCTCCAAGGGACCAACTTGCTGTTCTGGTCACCACAGTAAACATTTTCAAAGAGAAGGGGCTGAAGTTAGAAGCTGGGAGGACATAACCTCGGAGCTGTGCCCACCGGTCACATTTTTTCAGCTCTAACCAGGAGCCCTAACTCCCTCAGTGCCAACAACAAGGCTTGCTGTCAAAATTACCCATAACCGTGGATTCTATCACCACTGTGACCACTAGGCCCACTGTACTCTGTCTTTAGTTACTTTCCACGGTGTTATTTCAGTTCTTGCGTGGGGTGTAAGAAGACTTCAGTGTTACAGCCCATAAACAGAGGTAGGTGCATTGTCTAAGTTCCATGTTTGAATGAACAAAGTCACACTTGTTATTCTGCCTCTGTTTGGGGGGTTTCATTTGCTGCTTGCCGAGTTCAGTCATTTTAATGTCAGTCATTTTAACGTCCAAAGAGACAACCGTGGACCGTGCTACTGTCCCAGACATGCTTCACCATCTAGAACTGAGGAGGAAGAAGGCAATATGGGACTCAGCCGCTTTTTCAAGATGTTTCAGAAATGCTTAGTACACATTGCCTCTTACGTAAGAAGCAGAGCCACATTTTATATTCTCTTATTTGGGGAAAAACAGGCTTACACTGCACAGATCCTGTATTTTCGGTTGTCAACGCTGCCTGCCACGCGCCCGTCAACCAAAGGTTCCCAGCTCACGTCCACCCAGAGGAAGCTGAGAAGAAAGGCCTGGTGATCGAATTGTGCAACAGGAGTCACTGAGAACCTGTGCGACATGGTTCTGTTGTGCCAGGTGCCAGGTCGCCACGAGTCAGGCCCGTGACTGATTCTGCTCAGGGCAGACCCCTAGCACCTCTGACTGCGTGCCAGTAACACGGGCCTGGTTAGCGTTCCGGGTGGCGTCCTCATCTCTGGTCTGTCTCATCCAATCTACTTCACACCGATGCGGCAAAACCGTCTCTGAGCTTAAGGAGATTAAGACCCTGTTACAGACTGAATACAAACAAGAAACAAACAGACTCCCGTGGACTCGAATCTGACTCACAGCGCCCCCTCCTTGGGTTTCTGAGGCAGTATCACTAAGGAAGGTTGGGCAATCCTACTTCCGTAGTGATACTGCCTCGGAAACCCAAG
>NW_006922700.1:57760-67722 GCF_000298275.1 Orycteropus afer afer | reverse complement strand
AAACCAAACTCACTGCTGTCGCATAGATTCGACTCACAGCGACCCCTCCTTGGGTTTCCGAGATGGTATCTCCGTGGACGTAGATTTTCAACGCTGACCAGCTGTTTCCTCTCTCACTGTCTTGGTGGATCAGTCTAGAGGTTTGTCAATGTTACTGATCTTCTCAAAGAACCAGCATTTGGTTTCTATGACTTTTCTATTATCGTTGTTTTAATTTTATTGATTCTGCTTTGGTTTTTAAGGTTTACTTCCTTCTGATAACCGTGTTTATTGTGTTCTGGTTCCTCAAGACGAAGGCAGAGATGATGGACGGGAGGCCTCTCCTCCAACACACGCCCTTCTAAAGCAGTGCACTAGCTTCCCTTCACAAACATTGATAGGTTTTATTTTCATTTCCATTCAAATCAAAGTATTTCCTACTTTCCTTTGAAACATGTTTTTGACCTACAAATTATATAGAATTGTATGCTTTAATTTCTAAGAAGTTGGGTATTTTCCAGATGTTTTTCTTTTACTGATTTATGTTCTTTTATTGATTCAGTCTTTTTTTTTTCCTTTTATTCATTAATGCCATTGCGGTCAGAGTATGTTTTCTATTCTGCAATATTCCAATCCTTTTAAATGTGTTAAGGTCTGTTTTATGACTCATATCTTGGTATGCTCAGTGTGCACTTGAAAAGAAAGTGTACTTTGCTGCTATTTGGTGCAATGGTAGTGTCTGACTGTGATTTGCTGATTTTTCTGTCTACTCGTTCTCTAACTGAATGAGGACTCAGAATCTCCAACCGTAACTGTGGATTTACTTTTCTTGAGAGCTCTCACGGATTATACTGTGAGTCCCTTTTGTTAGTTTCATATGCATTAAGAGCTGCGTATCTTCTTGGTGCATCAGCCCTTTCATCATTATGCAATGTCACTCTTTATTCCTGGCAATCTTCCTTGTTCTAACGTCTACATTAACATTAACGGAGCCATTCTTTCTTTTCATGTGTCTGAATGGCATATATTTTTCCCTCTTTTCAGTTGTACCCTATTCATATCATTTTATTTAAAAAGGAAAATAAAAGACTCAGGAACCATGTGAACACAGCCTCCACAACCCTGAGACCAGAAGAACTAGATGGTACCCAACTCTCACTTCTGATTGCTCCCATTAGGATCACAATAGAGGGTCCTGAAAGAGAAAGGGAAATGGACAACAAAGTTCAAAATCATTAAAAAGACCGACTTACTTGTCTGGCAGAGACTTGCAGAATCTCCAAGACACCTTTAAGCCTGGAAATGAACCTACGTACAGGGATCGACTTTGAGCCAAACAACTGGGAGGCTATGAAGTGACTAAGACCACCAGGGAGGAACGCACCATCAACCACATGGACCAAAAGGGGAGCATCTGCCCAAAAACAAAGCTCAGAAGGAAGAAGGGGAAGGACAGAAGGACAGAAGGAAACAGGTAACCCAGGGAGGAAGTGGGAAGGATGCTGTCACACTGAGGGGGCTGTAACCAATGTCACAAAATATGTATAAACTATCGAATGGAAAACTGATTTCCTCTATAAACTATTACCTAAATGACAATAAAAAAAAGTTTTAAAATAATAACAAAAGAAACTTAAGTGGGTCCTCTTAACATATTTTGAGACTTGTTTTGTTTGTTCAATCTGAACGCATCACACTCTTTGTCGGATATGCTTAGATCACTTACACTGAATGTAATTATCGATATAAAAACAAATCAAACTCACTACCATCAAGTCCATTTCAATTCATAGCGACCGACCCCCTTTGGGTTTCCAAAGCAGTAAATCTTTACAGAAGTAGGTTGGCCAGTCTTCCTTCCGAGGAGTGGCTGGTGGGTTTGAACCACCAACCTTCTGGTTAACAGTCAGATGCCTTAGGCACTGCACCACCAGGTTTCCTTAATTATTGGTAGGGTTGGTTTTGTATCTACTGTTGTTTTGTTTTGCTGTTTGTCCCTTCTATTTGTCCTGCTTTGATGCATTCCTTTGGAATATTTAAGGAACTTTTTGGTGGCACCGTTAAGGCATGTAACTGCTAATCAGAAGGTCAGTGGTTTGAACCCACCAACTCCTCCACAGCAGAAAGATGCGTCATTCTCTCTCTGGCAGCTTCCAAGAACTTTTTAAAGCATTCCTTTTCATTCGATTATGCCATGTGTGGGCCTGGTGTCTTTTGAGTTTTTCCAATTTGGCGTTCTTTGAGCATCTCAAATCTATAAATTTATCTCTTTTACCAAACCGGAGATTTTTCAGCCATTATTTCTTCAAATATTTGTTTGGTACAAACTGCACTGCCCTCTTCTCTGGAGCGTAGCTGACACGAATGCTGTGTAATTTATTTACTCTCACAGGTCCCTGAGCCGCTCACTTTCTTTCTGTTTATGGCTCTCTCTCTGTCGCTTACACTGTATCCCTTCCACAGCTCTGTCTTCAAATTTATGGATTTTTCTCTCTTCCATCTCCATTCTGCTAACGAGCCAACCCAATAAAATTTTCATGTTAATAACTGTAATTTCCAGTTCTAAAACCTCATTTGGTTAGTTTTTACAGCTTTTATTTCTCTGCTGGGAATCACTATCTTTCCATTTGTTTGAAAAGTTTTCACCCTTATTTCGTACAGAACTCAAACCAAATCTGCCATTAAATTGATTCCTGTCAGAGTGACCATATAGGGCAGGAGAGAACTGTTCTGCAGTGCCTAAGGCACTTGACTGCTAACCAGAGGCTGGTGGTTCAAACCCACCAGCCACTCCTCGGAAGGAAGGTTGAGCAATCTACTTCCGTAGTGATACGGCCTCGGAAACCCAAGGAGGGGTCGCTGTGAGTCAGAACCAACTCCTCGGCAGTGAGTTTGGTTAGTTTGGTTACAATGTTTCCAACGCTATAATCTTTACAGAAGCAGACTGCCACATCTTTCTCCCACAGAGCAGCAGGTGGGTTTGAACTGCAGACCTTTTGGTTAGCAGTCGAGCCCTTCACATACCATGCCACCCGAGTTCCCTTATCTCACAGAACACAGTTACTACGACCACTTCAAAATTCTTCTTGGATCTGTGTCACTAACACTCAGACCCCCACAGATTAGATATCTGTTTAACGTATTTTTGCCCTCATGAGTTGCTGAAATTTTCCTGGCTCTCTGTACACTGAGTAATTTTATGCTGTACCCTGGACATTTTGAAGATAGTATTATAAAAGTCTGCATCCTATTAAATTTTTTCAGAAAGGGGGACTTCTATTTCCAGACATCCTTCGGAAACAATCAAAAAAATCTGGTAAAATATATGAAAGAATGTGTTCAGGACACTGATCAGGAAATAAGGGAACGTGGTCCCTGAGAGAGAGGGGAAAGAATGAGGTGATTCCCACACTGCCCCTTTAGCACCTCGAGAGAGTCAGGAGACCATGGCACAGGAAGCAGGAAGCAAGGCAAGTTCTGAGGCCTTCCCAATTAGAGAAGACTAAGCCAGGAGACAAGGGGCCTAAGGCTGCAGGACAAGTGACCGAGAGGAGAGAACGGCCCCAACAAGGAACTCTGGGCTCCTTCAGACCACGGCCTTCGAATACTCGGGGGAGCACCGATCGGTGCACGTGTGTGAGGAGACTCCCTGAGGACAGGGGGTAACCACGCAAAGGGGCTGGTGAAAACGTTCCTCGGAACCCACGGAGAGCCAGGAAGCAGGCCTGCCCCAACATCCAGAGCGGGAAACTCCACAGTTCACGGGGCGCCAGGCAGAGCATGCAGAAGCACCTCGCCTCGGTCGTGAGGAAGAACTAGCCTGAAACAAAACGCTGCTCTGATCTTGCCCAAACAGATTCAAGAGCAAGACGTGAAAACCTTCATTTTTCCAAGTATACTGCCTGCACCCAGAATAAAGATTAAGAATTTTATAAACCTGATTCTGACTCACAGCGACCCCCACTGGGTTTTCAAGGCTGTAAATCTTTGAAGAAATAGATTGCCTCATCCTCCTCCCACAGAGCACCTGGTGGGCTTGAACCACCAATCAATCTTCTGGTTAGCACCCAAATGCCTTACACCACTGTGCTACCAGAGCGCCTTAAGAATGTTTATAAAGAGAAAAACCAAACTCACTGCTGTCAAGTCGATTTCGACTCATAGCAACCCCTCCTTGGGTTTCCAAGGTGGTATCTCTACGGAAGTAGATTGCCCAGTCTTCCTTCTGAGGAGTGGCTGGTGGGTTTGAACCATCAGCTTTCTGGTTAGCGGTCAAATGTCTTAGGCACTATACCACCAGAGCTCCTAAAAACCAAACTCACTGCTGTCGAGTGGACAGGAATACAAAATTATCCAGCACTTGTTGCAGTCAAGTCGATTCTGACTCACAGTGCCCCTAGAGGACAGAGTGGAACTGCCCACAGGGTCTCCAAGGCTGTCAGTCTTCACAGAAGCAAAGCCCAAACCACACCCACTGCCTGGAGTCTATTCTGACCCACAGCGCCCCTAGAGGACAGAGTGGAACTGCCCCACAGGGTTTCCAAGGCGGTCAATCTTCACAGAAGCAAAGCCCAAACCACACCCACTGCCGTGGAGTCCATTCTGACTCACAGCGCCCCTAGAGGACAGAGTGGAACTGCCCCACAGGGTTTCCCAGTCTGTCAGTCTTTACAGATGCAGACTGCCATCTTTCTCCTATGGTGTGTCTGAAGTGCTGACCTTTTGTTAGAAGACAAGCACTTAACTACTGCACTACCAGGACTCCTTATCCAGAACCTAACAAGGTCAAATTCAAAACATCTGCAATCCAATCAAAAGTCACTAAGTGTTGTGGACTGAATTTTACCCCCATCCCACCTCCCAGTAAAATATGAGGTAGAATCCTAAACCCCATATCCATGGATGCAATGCTCTGTGGGAATAGAGTTTACTTTGTTATGTTGTTGTTGTTGTTGTTATGTGCCGTTGAGTCGGACCTGACTCATAGCGACCCCTTCTTGGTTTTCTGAGGCGGTATCACTATGGAAGTAGATTGCCCAACCTTCCTTCCAAGGACTGGCTGGTGGGTTTGAACTGCCAGACTTCTGGTTAGCAGTCAAATGCCTTAGGCACTACACCACCAGAGCTCCTGTATCCGTGTATGTGGGTCCTAAACCTAGTCATTTCTGAGTTACAAGGAGCAGCAGAGACAGAGAGACAAGAAAGCACATGTGGAGGAAGACAGGTGCCACATGCAAATCACCAAGGAATCAGAGAAAGCCAGGGTGACTGAAGCTGAAAGAGAAAAGAGTCTTTCTCCAGAACCCAGAGAGACAGCATTCCGCTATAGCCTCCAAACTGAGCACCTTAATTTCTGTCCCTTACAGCCACCCACCTGTGGTATTTCACCCACAGCAGCCCTAGGAAACTAAGAACCCAGGCAAGAAAAGCAGCAAAAGAAAAAAAAATGATACAAATCAATCCACTGAAACTGACTCAGAAGGACACAAATGGTAAATTAGCAGACAAGGGCAGTAAAACTGTTATTACACCCGTTACACATGTTCACAAAATTAAGTGGAGGCATGGAAGACATAAAGAAGACCCAAACCAAGTGTCTAGAGATGAAAACTACAATATCTGAGATGAAAAATATACCAGGTGGGATTAGTGGCAGAGTAGATACTGCAGAAGATTACTGGACGTGAAAAAGGAGTAATAGAAAATAACCAAACTGAAACAAAGAGGAAAAAGGGCACAGAGAATCCAAAAGAAAAAAAAGGACACCAGTCAACTGGGGCTTTAAGCTAACATTTCCCATTGACTCGATTCCGTGTCACAGCGCCCCTAGAGGACAGAGTGGAACTGCCACACAGGGTTCCCAAGGCGGTTTCCTTCACAAAAGCAGACTGCTACATCTTTCTGCCGCCGAGCAGCTCTGTGTGCCCTGGAGTCAGACTCGACTCATAGCAACCCCTCCCTGGGCTTCCGAGGCGGCATCACTACGGAAGATGGCCCAACCTTCCTTCCGAGGAGTGGCTGGTGGGTTTGAACCGCCAGCCTCCTGGTTAGCAGTCAAGTGCCTTAGGCACTATACCACCAGAACTCCTACTGAGCAGCTAGTGGGTTAAAATTTCTCTTCTTTTGGTTAGCAGCTGAGTGCTTAATCCCTGCACTACCAGGCCTCCTTGCCTAATATTTGAGAGTTGCAAAAGGAGAGCAAAGGCACTCTGGTGGTGTAGCATTGGGCTGCTAACTCCAAGGTCAGTAGTTCAAACCCAACAGCGGCTCCGTGGAAGGAAGATGAGTCAATCTACTTCCGTAAAGATTTACAGCCTTGCAAAACCAATGGGGCTCTTTATAGAATTGACTCGATGGCAGGGTTTTTTTTTGGGGGGGTTTTAAGGAGAGGAGGCAGGAGGAAGATAAGATTACTTGAAGAAATAGGATGGAAAGGATCTTTCAAATCTGATGGAAACTGGAAACCCACAAAGCAAGAAAATGCAACAAAAGTCACCGTCTTCAGAAACAGTATGACTGGGGAAAAATATCTTAAAAGCAAAAAAAAATCAGCCGGGGGGCAGGTTTAGATATAGGGAAAGGAGTCCTGGATAGTACAAACTGAAGTTAAGCAGTTGGCTACTAACTGAAAGGTTGGTAGTTCAAACCCATCCAAGGCACCTTGGAAAAAAGGGCTGACAATTTATTTCCACAAGATCACAGCCTTGAAAATCCCATGACGTGCAGTTCTACTTTGAAACACATGGATTGTCACAAGTCAGAAATGACCTATTGACAACTAATTCCGGTTTTTTGTTTTGTTTTGTTTTTATGTAGACGGGAACTAAAATAAGGATGACAGCAGATCTCTTACTGCAAACAATGCAAGCAAAGAAACAGTGGACAACTCCCTGAACTGAAAGGAAAACAAAGTATCAACCTGGAAATATCTACGAAAACGATTTTTTTTAGTTATCGCAAAATAAACATTTTTCAGCAATACAGAAACTTACAGAATTCATCACCTGCAGAAAAGTCGAGCGAGAGGAAAATGATATCAGATAAAAATATGCATATAAAACAAGAATGGCGAACATGAGATTGAAAAGATTTTGACCATTTAAATCCCTGTCAAAGGTAATTGTTCACAGATGTCAGTTCTCTCCAAACTGGCTTTATTAGTCAGTGCGATGCAAATCCAAAGCCCAGGCAGCAGTTTTGCAGACAGTGCCACAAGCTGATGCTAAAAGTTACCAAAACGACTTGGGGGAAGGAAAAAAAAAAAGTTGAAGAATTAACTCTACCTGATGACAATGTTCGTCACCAGGTGGAAGTGATCAAGACAGTGGAATTAGAAACAGGGACTCAAACAAATCAATGGTACATAACAGACATCACAGAAACGGATCCACACATAGGGACAACTGGTTTTGACAAAAGTACAAAGGCAATTTACTGGAAAAAGGATATATATATATATGTATGTGTGTGTGTGTGTGTGTATACTTATATATATGTGTGTATATATATATATGTATGTATATGTATATATGTGTATATATTTGTGTATGTGTGTATATATATGTGTATGTATGTGTACATATGGTTCAAACCCACCAGCCACTCCACAGAAGGAAGATGGGGCAATCCACTTCCGTAATGATACCGCCTCAGAAACCCAAAGAGGGGTCGCTATGAGTCGGGTCCAACTCAAGGGCACATAACAACAATATGTGTATGCATATGTATATGTGTGTATATATGTGTATATATATGTATATATGTGTGTGTATATGTGTGTACGGGAGCTCTGGTAGCATACTGCCTAAGGCACCTGACTGCTAACCAGAAGTCTGGTGGTTCAAACCCACCCGCCACTCCTTGGAAGGAAGATGGGGCAATCTACTTCCATAGAGATACCACCTCGGAAACCCAAGGAGGGGTCGCTATGAGTCAGGATCGACTGGATGGCACGTAACAACAACAAATGTGTGTACATGTGTGTATGTATGTATGTATATGTGTGTGTATGTACATGTGTGTATGTATATGTGTATATATGTGTATGTGTATATATGTGTATGTGTTTATATACATGTGTATATGTGTGTGTGTATATATATACATTAAACAGAGAGTTCTAGAACAATTGGATATAGCCACATACCAAAAGCAAATAAAAAACAGAAACTTGCATTTATTCCTCACACCATGTAAAATAATGAATTCAAAATGCATTGCGGATATAAAATCTCAAACTTTAACAACTAGACACCAGCCGGCCGGCCTGAACAACGTGGGCCTGAGCAATGCCCACCGGGGCTACCACGGGACTGTGGGGCCCAACACGCGCACCACCGACCCCAACATCCTGTGGAGCCAGTACCTGCTCGTCCTCAGCAGCTGTGAGCTGATGCCCGGCTCTGGCGCGCTTCCGGGGCAGCGATGGCGGCGGCGGCCGCGAGCGGCTCTTCCGCGAGGAGGCGCTGCTGTCCGTGATGAGCGAGCGCCGCGCCTTCCTGCCCTGTGGCTTCCACTGCTGATCCGCAGGGAGCGACACCCCGCGCACCTGGGCGGGAAGACGCCGGTGGCGTGTACCCCTGCGGCGAGGTCTGCCTCCACACAGCCCGGCCGAGGTGGCTACGGAGGCCCCGAGGCTCCCGCCCCGCTGCCTGGACTTCAGAGAGCGAGCGCGGCAGCGTGTAAAAAGTCCGCCCGGCCCCTGAGGCGCCAAATAAAGACCCCCTGAAGGCGCCCGTGCTGGGGCCCGGAGACCATGCCAAAAGTAAATAAATAAAATTACTGCTGAAAAAAGCATAAGAAAAAGGAAAGACAAAAGCTACAGATTTAGAGGAAATATTTTGCCAGTTTTTTTTTTTTTAATTAAATCGATGGTTTCTGAAGTTCTTAATGATTTCAAGAGTTTGGTTTTTTTTAACGTAAGGAGGTATAGTGTTACGATGGTTAAAGAATCTGTTAAGTAAAAGGTCCGTGGTTTGAATCCACCCACGACGGACTCTGTGGCGTCTGGATAAAGGTTCTTTATCAGATGTATAGCTTGGAAATACTTTATTCTGTTGCTAGACTTTACTGCCTAGGGCACTTGACTGCTAACCAGAAGGCTGATGGTTCAAACCCACCAGCCACTCCTGACAAGGAGGGTTGGGCAATCTACTTCCATAGCGATACCACCTCGGAAACCCAAGGAGGAGAGGTCCCTGTGAGTCAGATCTGACTAGATGGCACATAACAACAACAAGAGTGTCTTTTAAAGAGCTACATTTTCATTTTAGTAAGTTCAGTGTATCAAGTTTGTTCTTTCATACGCCATGTTTCAGCTATCATGTCAAAGCTCTGACGAACCCTATGTAAGAAACTTTTTTCTCAACAAGTTCAATAGTTTTAGGTTTTACGTTTAGGACTATAATCCAGTTTGAATTAACTTATTATATGGTGAGGTAAAGGAGCTCTGATAGTATAGTGCCTAAGGCACTTGACTGCTAACCAGAAGGCTGGCGGTTCAAACCCACCCGCCGCTCCTGGGAAGGCAGACTGGGCAGTCTACTTCCTTAGTGATACTGCCTCGGAAACCCAAGGAGGGGTCGCTATGAGTCAGGGCCAACTCGATGGCACATAACAACGACATGGTGAGGTATAAGTCAAAGTCAAAGAAAATTTTCTTTAAGTTCAAAAGTATTTTCAAATTATATATCCAATAAAGGATTTGTATCTAGAATATATTTTTCTAAAGTACTCAAAACTCAATAATGAGAAAACATACAACCCAAAATGATAAAAATGGCAAAAAATTTGGACACTTCACCCAAAAAGGTAAATGGAAATAAGCATATTAAAGGGTTCTCAGTATCATCCATTATTGTCGTTGTTATGTGCCATGGAGTGAGATCCGACTCATAGCGACCCCTCCTTGGGTTTCCGAGGCAGTATCACTACGGAAGTAGATTGCCCAACCTTCCTTCTGAGGAGTGGCTGATGGGTTTGAA
>NW_006922700.1:56535-57628 GCF_000298275.1 Orycteropus afer afer | reverse complement strand
AAAAAAAAAAAAAAAAAAAACACTGCCATGGAGTCAATTCCAACTCAAACCCCCATAGGGTTTCCAAGTGACCCCCATTGCGTTTCCAAGGCTGTAAATTTTTACAGAACCAGATTGCCTCATCTTTCTCCCACAGAGCAGTTGGTGGGTTTGAACCTCTGATCTTCTGGTTAGCAGCCAAATGTCTTACTCTTTATGGCACCAGAGGTCCTTACTCATCTACTGGAATAGCTAAAACACTGATCCACCCCCTTGGCTCAGCTTTTAGCCAAACAATGGACGGACCCATGGCATGAACAATGACACCAGAGACAAAAGCACTCCTTAGAACAATTAACCATAAGAGATCAAAAGGGCAGTATTTGCCCTAGGATAAAATTCAAAAGGAAGGATGGATAGGAAAGAAAGACAAAAGGAAATGGGAACAAAAGGGAGGCTATGAGGAGAGCTATGACATTGTGGGAATTGCAATCAATGTCACAAAACAAAATGTGTATGAACTGTTGAATGGAAAACCAATGTGCTCTGTACACTTTTACCCAGATCACAATATAGAGTTAAAATAATAAAATCTGATCAAACCAAGCATTGGCGAATATACGGAGGAACCGGTACTCTCATACACTACTGGTCAGATTTCAAAATGGTACAAACTGCCTTGGAAAACCACTCAGCAGTCACTTGAAAACATTAAGCATGTATCTATCATGGATCCAGCCCTTCCTCTCATGTGCCTATGAGTAATGGTGGGTGAGGCATTTGGCTGCTAACCAGAAGGTCAGCAGTTCAAACCCACCAGCTGCTCAGCGGGAGGAAGATGAGGCAATCTACTTTCATAAAGATACACAGCCTTGGAAACCCAATGGGGGTCACTATCAGAAGAGACTCATGGCAGTGGGTGGGCAATGAAAATACGTATCCACACAAAGCTACTACACATGTTCATAGCAGCTTTTTGTATTTTGCAAAAACAGGGAACAACTTGCAAAAACAGTGAGGCGGCCACATGTTCTGACCTCCTAGAACCCTACAAGAGGAAGACAGGATTACGTTCAAACCCACCAGCCACTCCTCGGAAGGAAGGTCGGGCAAT
>NW_006922700.1:54462-55535 GCF_000298275.1 Orycteropus afer afer | reverse complement strand
AGGCAATCTACTTCTGTAAAGATTTACATACAGCTTAAAAACCCAAAGGAATGGCTACAAGTTGGAATTGACTCAATGACAGTGGGTTGGGTTTAGTTACAGAAGACAGATCAGTGGTTGCCTGAATAGAGGACATGTAGACCTAACTATGAGCCCTGGTGGCATAGTGGTTGAGCATTCAGCTGGTAACCTGAAGGTGAGCAGTTCAAACACAACAGCTGCTCCATGGGAGGAAGATGTGGCAGTCGGCTTCTGTAAAGATCAGAACCTTGGAAACCTTACGGGGCAGTTCTACACTGTTGCATAGGGTTACTGTGGAGTCAATATGGATTTTTTGGATTTGGACTCCATGTAGTGCCTAAGGCATTTGACCGCGAACCAGAAAGTTGCTGGTTCAAACACACAAGCCACTCCTCAGAAGGAAGACTGAGAATCTACTTCCACAGAGATACTGCCTCAGAAACCCAAGGAAGGGTCGCTATGAGTCAGAATCGAGGGGACTGTAGTGAGTTTTTTGTTTTTGTTTATGTACCCAGGTTACCACAGAATGAACAATGGGAAAGCCAACCCACTTCCTTGCCTTTTTTCAAATCATTATTTTGGTGGTTGCTCTTTTTGTTTTAGGGCAATGTGAGGGTGGAAGAGATTTGTGAATTCTTTCTAGGCAGTGGTCTATGGTAAATGTGTTTAATTGCCACTTTTACCAATTACCAGATCGATCCTTAGGCAAGATTTTTTTTTTTTTTTCTGTGCCTCACTCAGTTTCTTTAACTGAAAAACGATGATACAATCACCTCTGATTTATGACGGGGTTCCATTCCCACCACTCCATGGAAAATGGCTTCTGATGTAAGTCAACTACCTTATTTATTTATTCATTAGTTTTCATCATTGGTTAGAAGCTGAGTGCTTTAACCACTGCATCATCAGAGACCCTGTTTTGCTAAAGATAAAAATTCAAAAAAGTCACTCCCTCGAGTTGATTCCACCCATAGCGACCTCTCCTTGGGTTTCAGAGACGGTATCTCTATGGAAGTAGATTGCCGAGTCTTCCTTCTTAGGAGTGGCTGGTG
>NW_006922700.1:50872-53828 GCF_000298275.1 Orycteropus afer afer | reverse complement strand
TTTTCACTGACCCTCCACTTGACCTAGCATGACACCCTTCTCCAGGGACTGGACACTTCTGACAATATGACCAAAGTATGAGAGAAGAAGTCTGGCCATACTCGTTTCTTCTTTGGGAGTCATGAAAGCAACAGTAAAGAAATTGAATGATGTATTGCACGGGACAAATCCCTGCAAAAGATCCCATTAAAGGGTTTAAGAGAAAAGATGTCACTTTGAAGACTAAGGTGCTTGATCTAAGACATGGTATTTTCAGTAGCCCCCATATGCATGTGAGAGCTGGACAGTAAATAAGGAAGACTGAAGAAGAACTGATGCATTTGAATTGCGGTGTTGGTGAAGAAAGTCAAATGTACCACGGCCTACTAGAAGAAAGAACAATCCGCATCAGAGGAAATGCAGCTGAAATGCTCCTTGGAAGTAAGAACGGCCAGACTTTGTCTCATGTACTTTGGTCATGTGGTCAGAAGGGACCAGTCCCTGGAGAAGGACATCATGCTTGGTAAATTCGAGGGTCAGCAAAAAAAAAAAAAAAAAAAAGGGAAGACCCTCAATGAGATGGACTGACATAGTGTCTGTGACAATGGGCTCAAGCATGGCACCAATTGTGCGGATGGTGCAGGACCAGGCACCATCCCCACAATCACAGGCAGAAGTGTTTCTTCTGTTTTACATGGCGTCCCTATGAGTTGAGGCCAATTCAAAGGCACTTAACAATAACACACTTATTTTTTTCTATCCTGCAACTTTCCTAGCACACATTAGGCACACTGCACATGTTGCTTGGCTGCCCATGACAACACAGTCAGTTCTTAGTTAGGCAAAGTGACAGGAATGTAGCAATCATGGAGGTATTAGTGAATCATGTACTGTATCTGGCTGCGGTGTAGTAAATTACTTAGTGTGGCTTTTCTACCCATAAGTCTTTGTAAACTCCAAAGTAGGAATTGCTATGAGCAACTGAGGAGCTCCTGATTGCTAAAGTTGTCCACCTGGGGTATTTCTGTTGGGCCTGGCACGAAGCAATGTTCTGGGAGGTTCCCACTCTCTCTCAGGTGCTTAGAGTTCTGATGCTGTGATTGGCTAGTTCGGCCACCCTGCCGGGCTCAAAAGGAGGCCTCCTGGAGGCAGAACTCTCTCTGACTGCCAGTTGAGAAAGACGTGATGCTGAAAGAGACATGCACTCCTGAGACATGCACTGCTGGGAAAGAGACGCAAGAGACACGCATTGCGGAGTTAGACACCGAGGGACACGCACTGCTGGGAGAGAGACTGAGAGAGACTGTTGGCTGAGGGACGGTGGGCTGGGAGAGAGACTGAGCGTTCTTCCTGAACTTGAACTGTAGTCTGGTGCTTCCCTAATAAACCCCGTAATCTGCGAGTTCTGTGTGGCCACTGCAGTGAATTATCGAACCCAGGAGAGAGGTGGTGGGTGCTTTGGGAGGAACAGTTGGTGAAAGGGCTGGAGGGAGGCAGCATGTCTGGCCTCACAGGAATAGGTCTTGGGTTATTGATGGTGGCTCTGTCTTCCTTTTGTGGGGTTAGAGGAGGTCAGGACATGTGGCCTCCTTGCCCTTTTAGCACTGGCCTTCGAATATCCAATATACTAGAATAAGACGGGAATGAAATCAATGGCAGTGAGTTTGTTTTGCTTTGAGAACAAGATAGAGGAGATTTTTGTCTTCAATTTCTCTTTCTAAATGTACTTTTCCTACCTTAGGAGCAGCATTCATCAAATTGTGTCCCAAAGAAGTTCTGTAAGATGTCAATGTATTTTCTCTCACTATATCCTAGGAGATATCTTATTGGTCAGTGCTCACTTCAGCAGTCTACTCAAATTGGATTGATACAGAGAAGACGAGCATGGTCCTGCCCAAGGATGACACGCAAATGCATGAAACATTCCATATATTTTTAAGGAACGCTGGTGGCACAATAGTTAAACGCTTGGCTACTAACCAAAAGGTTGGTAGTTCAAACCCACTCAATGACTGCACAGAAGAAAAGACCTGGTGACCTGTTCCTATAAATATTATAGCCTATGGAACAGTTCTCTGTCACTTGGGGTCGCTATGAACCAGAATCAACTCAATAGCGCCGTCAACATCAATAGACCTAAAAGTATTCTCTATGTATCATGTACAATGGTTATGAAAACATGTCACCCTTTCATCCATTGTGAGTCTGTAAGTCACAGTTTTTTATTCCATAAGCTCTTTGAAACAAGAGCTGGGTCTACGCCAAGTTCTGTGGACTTCACCCCCCACTAGGGCTGGCCAACAGACTTCATCTCAAATGTCAATGCTAGACAGTTGTCTTCCTTGGATCGATGCATTGAGAAGATCTCAGAGTCAGACTCCAGGCCTAATCACATGTTACTGTCAGTTGCTTTGGAGTCAGCTCTGCCTCATGGTGACCCCATGAATAACAGAACAATCCGTTCCCCGGTTCTGTGCCATTTTCACAAACATTGATGTGATCAAGTGCATTGTTGGAGCCACTGTGCATTTTGAAGGTCTTCCAACCTAGGGGCTCACCTTCCAGTGCCATATGGGACACTGTTCTGTTGTGACCCGTAGGATGGTTGTTGGCCAGTTTTCAGAAGTAGATTGCAAGGCGGAAAGACCTGATGATATGCCCCGGGGAAGATTACAGTCTGCCCTACGGGGGAGTTCTACTCTGTCCCAGGGAGTCAGTTATTGATTGAATTGTGTCCCCTCAAAATATCTTATAAATCATTACAAGTTACCACCCTTACTCAGGTCATACCCTGGCTTGAGTCACACCTTTTATCTTTCAAGAGATTAAAAACAAGGGGGGCGGGGAGAAGAGAGCAGAGAGGAGGGTCCAACAACAACCAAGAGCAGGGAGTAGACTGTGTCCTGTGGACTCAGGGACCTTGTGCTGACCACCTCCTAGACCCAAGATACCAAGACACATGGAGATCGCCAAAGAA
>NW_006922700.1:47896-50307 GCF_000298275.1 Orycteropus afer afer | reverse complement strand
GAAACCCAAGGAAGGGTCACTGTGAGTCGGGGCCGACTCGACGGCACATAACAACAACAACAACAATCTCCTACTTGTCTTTTCCTTTAAAATTTTTGGCCACATTGACACAAAACATACAACATCTGCTTTCAATCCATCCCACTGTTGCTCACATAAACAGAAAAAGAGTTCATTTGAAGATCTGTGTCAAAGAGATGTAAGTGTTCACATTTCCACAAACTTTGCTCCAGGAATCATGGGTAGTAATGGTTTTTGTCTAGAAAAGTCCCAGGGAAGTTACCTGGAGTTCTTTACCATCTGTCTTAACCCTGTTAGTACAGATAATCCCAGTTTGACTGAAATTAGACAACAATGAATGTTGTCATCTAGTCACTGATGGCCATATAGCATCAGAAATGTTAACCCACTGACAAGAGGTAATACCTAGAGCAGTAGGGAGCAAATTCTTTCAGAAACACTGCAATGTAAGCATCGAATGCTGTTAGATGCTGTCAAGTCAGTTCGACTCACAGCAACCCCATATCCTACACCATCCTCACAATCGCTGCTACACCTGAGCCCATCATTGCAGCCACTGTGTCAATCCATCTCTTTCAGGGTCATTCTCTTTTTCACTGACTCTCTAGTTTACCAAGCATGATATCCTTTTCTGGGGACTGTTCCGTCCTGATAACATGTCTAATGTGTGTGCGGTGAAGTTTCACCATCCTCGCTTTTAAGGAGCATTCTGCCCGTACTTCTTCCAAGACAGATTGTTCATTCTTCTGACAGTCCATAATATATCCATGGTGTATTCAATATTCTTTACCAATAACATATTTCAAATGTATCTGTTCTTCTTCAGTCTTCCTTACTCATTGTTCAGCTTTTGCATGATCATGGCTTGGGTCAGACACACTTTAGTCCTCAAAGTGATATCTTTGCTTTGTAACACTTTCCACATGTCTTTTTTAAAAACAAAACAAAATGCACGATGAAGAGGTCTTTTTCAGCAGATTTGCCCAGTGCAATATGTCATCTGATTTCTTGACTGCCGTTTCCTTGGATGTTGATTGTGGGTCCAAGTAAAACGAAATCTTTGGCAACTTCAACGGAAGGATGGACACAGAGAAGAGGTAACTATCGGGAGGAAGTGGGAGGGAAGCTATTGCACTGTGGGAAATTGTGGTCAATGTCATGAGACAAAGTGTATGTGAACTGCTGTTTGGAAAGTGAATTTGCTCTGTAAATTTTCACCCAAATCACAATTAAAAAAAAAAATCTTTGGCAACTTCAATCTTTTCTCCACTTATCGTGATGTTACTTATTACTCCGTTTGTAAGGATTTTGGGCTTTTTTGTGTGTGTTGAGGCACGATCCTCTAATACCAGTTTAAAACCACTTTGATTTTTCTGGTGCCATTTATTTACCGTTCCATTTGCAATCCCTGGCGTTTCAAAGATTCTTCCTTTCTCTAACCTGAAAGTTCTCTATGTGCTTGCTCCTAAGTATGGAAGCACTTTTGTGAGCCTTTTTGTAGGAAGCTTTTTGTCATCTCTCCTGTCGTGTGGTGCTAAGTGCAGTCAGCCTGCCATGCGCCCCTTGGCTTGTCATTTTAACGGGTCAGGGGGAGTCCATTCAGGAAACACCGTGATCAGACTCCATTCAAGAGACAGTGAGAGAGGAGCGATTACCGTGAGGCTCTTGGCTCTTACTGAATGCCATTCTTTTTTGAAGCTAAGCGTCAAAGGCTTTGGGAAAAAGAGTCATTTTGTGAAATGACACAGTTCTCTCTCTCCCCAACCCTCCCCCCCCCCTTTTTTTCTGGAGCGAAAGAAGGTCAAGTTTCATTTATTCATTTTAAGAGGGAAAAACTAATAGTTCAGTATTTATTGCCTAAGGCACTTGACTGCTAACCAGAAGGCTGGAGACTCAAACCCACCAGCCACCCCTGGGAAGGAAGATGGGGCAATCTACTTCCGTAGTGATACTGCCTCGGAAACCCAAGGAGGGGTCGCTATGAGTCAGGTCTGACTCGACAGCACATAACAACAACAACAACAGTATTTATAGCTGTTGTTGTACTTTCAATTTGAAAAGTCCATCTCCAATGTTTTAAAATGAGTCCCTGGTCATGCAAATTGTTAACACGCTTGGCAGTTAACCAGGTCCACCCAGAGGCATCTCTGGCCAATCGACTTCCTGAAAGTCAGCCATTGGAAACTGCGTGGAACAGAGTTCCACTTGGACACACATGGGGATACCATGAATAAAATCCACTTGACAGGAACTTTTTTTATTTTTAAATGAAAATGGCAAAAAAAAAAAAAAAAAAAAACATGTTCACACATTTGGGCCTTGCTTCTCCTGCCGCGGGTTTTCACGGATTCCTCAGGATGGTCAACCGTGTATGTGGTTCTATCTTTGTG
>NW_006922700.1:39465-47366 GCF_000298275.1 Orycteropus afer afer | reverse complement strand
AACAACAACAACAACTGCTCTCATTGGCTTACTTCAAAGTTCTCTGTCTTAGTTAATGTTAGGCAACAAATTCTAATTATTTTCAAAGACACCACACCTTTACCCTATAAATATTGGTGTTATAGGCCTTTAAGTTGATTGCAATTCACAGCAACCCCATATCACCAGACAGTAGAACTGTCTCACGGTTTCCTAGGCTTTCATCTTTATGGTAGCAGATTGGCAGGTCCCTCTGCACAGCCACTAGGTGGGCTGGAGCGACCAATCTTTTGGTTAAGCCTAAGCACTCAACTATTGCACCACTGTTGTTGTTGGGTGCCACTGAGTCAGCTCTGACTCATAGTGACCCTGTTTATACCAGAAAGAAACACCGCCTGGTCCCGTGCCAGCCCCACAATCCCTGCTATAGCTGAGCCCATCGTTGCAGCCACTGTGCCAATCCATCTCCTTGAGGGTCTTCCCCTTTGTTGCCGACCCTCCACTTTAGCAAGCATGACATCCTTCTCCAGGGAGTGGTCCCTTCTGACAACATGACCAAAGCAGGTGAGACGAAGTCTGGCCATTCTCGCTTCCAAAGAGCATTCTGGCTGCACTTCTTCCAGACAGATTTATTCATTCTTCTGGCTGTCCCTGGTACTTTCAGTATTCTTCACCAATATGAAGAGCCACTAAATGTGTTTCAACTGCCAAAGTGGTTAATCCTACACCTCTCAAAAAACCACAAAAAAATAAAAAATAAATAACCACACTACCATAGAGTTAATTCTTTAAAAGAAAGTGTATGGTTTATTTCTGTGTAAATAAATAAATAGTAAGTTTAATGATCAAAGCTATTGAACAGTACAATACTGCTACACATTCTTAGTAGCACAACTGGGGTCATATGTCAAATTTACCAATCAGAGTCCATCTCAAATGGTGGAATATTGTCATTTCATGTGGTGCAAACTGATGCACGATTGGAATGATCTGATCCTCGAAAGTTTGGGTTTCTGGGGTGGTTTCTGCCCAGTCTTCCTTCCATGGAGTGGCTGCTGGGTTTGAACCATCAACCTTCTGGTTAGCAATCAAATGCCTTAGGCACTGCACCACCACAGCTCCTTTCTAGGCTCCTTAAATAGACTCACAGAAATATGTAAAAAATAGTAGAAAAAAATCCCATGAACATTTCAACCATCTTTCTGTAATAATGACAGTGCCTAAAGCATTTGACTGCTCACTAGAAGGCTGGCTTAGGGCAATCTACTTCTGTAGAGATACCACCTTGGCAACCCAAGGAGGGGTCACTATGAGTTGAATTGACTCAATGGCAGTGACTTTGGTATGTGTGTGTGTTTCTTTCTTTTTGTTTTCTTTTTTTTTTAATATAGTACTATGGCCAAACCAGGAGCTCTGGTAGCATAGTGCCTAAGGCATTTGACTGCTAACCAGAAAGCTGGCAGTTCAAACCCACCAGACATTCCTCGGAAGGAAGGTTGGACAATCTACTTCCGTAGTGATACTGCCTCGGAAACCCAAGGAGGGGTTGCTATGAGTCAGGTCCGACTTGATAGCACATAACAACAACAACAACAACAACATGGCCAAACTAGGACACTATCATTGGTACTGTAGGTTAAGATGATAATAATTATGATCAACTCAATAACAGACTGTATTCATTTTTTACTGGCTTTTAATGAATTGCTATGTGTGTGTGAGAGAAACAGTGTGTGTACAACCTATGTAGTTTTACAGGAAAATTCTACCAAATTTTGAGGATCAGATCATTCTAATTATGTGTCAGCTTGCACCACGTGAAATGACAATATTCCACCATTTGAGATGGACTCTGATCGGTAAATTTGACATATGACCCCAATTGTGCTACTAAGAATGTGTAGCAGTATTGTACTTTTCAGTGTCTTTGATCATTAAACTATTTATTTGTTTACATAGAAATAAACCATACACTTTCTTTTAAAGAATTTCAAACACATTTGTTTATGTTGTTGTTGTTGTTATGTGCCGTCGAGTCGGCCCTGACTCATAGCGACCCCTCCTTGGGTTTCCGAGGCAGTATCACTGCGGAAGTAGGATTGTCCAACCTTCCTTCCGAGGAGTGGCTGGCGGGTTTGAACCACCAGCCTTCTGGTAAGCAGTCAAGTGCATTTGTTTATATATCAATTTAATCTGGAACATAGCATGGCTGAGGCAGATAGGACCATCACTTGCTCTTTGGAGAAATTCCTGGGAGTGAGAGGACTACAGAGTGGTGGCTCAAACATTTCATTCTGGTTCAAAACTGAACCTCAAGAGAACCCTGGATTGTTTGAAGCAAACATAAGTCAAAAGCTTATTCACAAACAATACTTCAAAGCTTTGCAGCAGACTCGAGGAGTACTCACCATGACGGCGTATCAACACTCCTACAATGCTGGCGTTGAGTGCCATCAAGTTGATTCTGACTCATAGTGATCTCGAGCAGTTCTCAGAAGAACGAAGCAATGCCTGATGCTGTGCCATCCTCACAGCCACTGCGTCCATCTCCTTCAGGGCCTTCCCCTTTGTTGTTGACCCTCTACTTTACCAAGCAGGATACCCCTCTCCAGTGACTGGTCCCTTCTGTCAACATGACCAAAGTGAGATGAAGTCTGGTCATTCTCTCTTCTAAGAAGCATTCTGGCTGTACACAGATTTGTTCCTTCTTCTGGAAGTTCATGAAATGTTTGGTATTCTTCACCAACAAAGTTCTATAATAGAGAAGGCAAAAACATTTTTCAAGCTGGGTACACTAATCGATTGAAGATCAGCAGCTGAGATAGTCAAGATTTCGAACAACAGAGACACATTTTGTAGAGAATAAAATACAATGACAAAGAAAATCAAGTTGTACTACAACCAAAAGTAATCTAGAGAGGGGCTACTCGTTAAAGCAGATACATACATACCAAAGCCATCACTAAACTAGAAAAAGTTCTGTGACTTTCTTGCTATCTGTTATATCCAGGTGAAACAACTGACACAGTTCATAATATATTTACCATGTCTTTACTGGGAGCTCTGGTGGCGTAGTGCCTAAGGCACTTGACTGCTAACCAGAAGGTTGGTGGTTCAAACCCACCAGGCACTCCTCAGAAGGAAGGTTGGGCAATCTACTTCCATAGTGATACCGCCTCGGAAACCCAAGGAAGGGTCGCTATGAGTCAGAGATGACTTGATGGCACACAACAACAACAATAGCATTTGATTATTGTTGTTGTTCTGTCGAGTCAGTTCCAATTCACAGTGACCCCATGTACAACAGAACAAAACATTGCCCAGTCCTACACCATCCTCAAAATTGTTGCTATGCCTGAGCCCACTGTTACAGCCACTGTGTTGATCCATCCTGAGGAGGAATTTCCCTGGCAGTTACCACCATATTCATCACCTGGAACTCTAAAAAAAAAAAAACATTCTGCAATCAAGAAGCGGTTAAGCAGATGATCAGAAAACTTAATGCCATCGGAAAGCACCAGACTCTTCAAAATTGAATATATCATTCAACATGGCTTTGGGAGAAAATTATTAATGCTAATGATGCATATTTGTTGACTGAAATGTATTTTCTTTCAAAACAACAGCACTTTCATTATTATCTTTAAAATATTTTATTATTAATATTTTATTATCATTAAAATAATGAGTTCATGTGATATCAACTCAATATAAAAATAGGGAACCACTCCCCAACTTGTTTATGATGTTAGCATAACTGTGACACCAAAGATCAGGCAAGGAAAGTATAATAAAGGGAAATTATGGGACAATCTCACTTATTTATATGGATGGAAAAAATTTAGATGGCATAAAAGCACACTGAATCTAGAAATATGATCAAAAAGAAAAACCACATTCTGGACCAAGTGGATTTCTCCTGGTATAGTTACCACCTGTAAATCTCTAAAATGCAATTTGCCACGTTGCCATAAAGGGAAGAAATGTGATTATCTTAATAGATGCACAAAGAACATTTGATAAAATTCCACACACATTCATGATTTAAAAAAATATATATATTGACAAAGGAATGGAAAAAGTGGAAGGGAACTTCCTTCATATCATTAAGGTTGTCTACTGAAAACCTGAGGAGCTCTGGTGGTGTAATGGTTGAGGCATTTGCCTGCTACCCAAAGAGTAGGTGGTTCAAACCCACCAGCTGGTCCAGCTGGAAGGAAGATGAGTCAGTCTGCTCCCATAAAGATGTACAGCCTTGGAAACTCAATGGGATGTTGCTATGAGTTGGAATCAACTCAATGACAGTGAATTAACTCAAAACCTACAACTAACATCATAATGGTAAAACATCAGAAACGTTCTCTTGAAAACTAAGAACAAGAGAACGTTTGCCACAATCACACGCCCATTCCACATTAATATGGTAGCCTGGGCAGAGCAGGACAGATGACAGCCTAGGAAACCCTAGGGGGCCATTCTACTCTCGATACACTACTTGTAGTGCCTGTCAAAATACAAAATGGCGTTTTTATCAGTGGCATTTAGCAATTTATTCCAAAATGTATGCAGAAAAGGTCAAAAGAAGATGATAAGGTGAACTGGTCTGCCAGATTTCAAGATGTGTTATGAATCTATAGTAATTAAAACATTGTTTAATTAGATGTAGGGATGGACAGGTTGAACAATGGAACCAAACAGAGCTCAGAAAAAAAATCACAAAGTAGTGACTAGTGCCTTAAAAACTTGTGAGAGGCCATCTAAGGTGCAACTATTGGTCTGTCCCCATCTGGAACAATAGAGAGTGAAGAAAATCAAAGATACAAGAAACAATTAGTCCCAAGCACTAATGGAGCCCATGAACCCCAGTTTCCATGACCCTGAAACCAGAAGAACTAGATGGTGCCCGGCTCTCACTGCTGACTCCTCTGAAAACGATCACAATAGGAGGTCCCAGAGAGAGTGGGAGAAAACTGTGGAACAAAACTCAAAATCATTAAAAGAGACTAGGCTTACTTGTCTGCTAGAGACTAGCGGAAACCCCCAAGACTATGGACCTTAGACACCAGTGAAGCCGGAAACTGAACTCACTCCAATGGCTCAATTTTCAGGCAAATGATAGAGGGAACTATAAAGTGAACAATAACACCAGGAAGATGTGTGCTCATTAGAACAATCAACCATATGAGACCAAAGGCAGCATTTGCCTGAGAAGGCAGGGAAGGATACGGAAGAAGAACAAAGGGAAAAGGTAAACACAGGGAGGAAATGGGAAGAGTGCTGCTACACTGTGGGGATTGCAATGAACGTCATAAAACAAAACCTGTATGAATTGTTGAATGGAAACCAATTTGCTCTGTACACTCCAGTCCAACTCACAATTTTATTAAAAAAAAAAAAAAGAAAGAAAAGAAAAGGACACACATATGCAAACCTTCAGTGAAAGAGATAACATCACTCATTCACTGTCATAGGAAAAGATGATTTCAATTCCCAGACCATACATGAAAACCGATTCCAGGAGCTTTAGAAATTTAACTACATAAGGCATCACTTCAAAAACCTTTAGAAAAAAAAATTGAAAAGCATACATTTACAACTTAGGACTAGTGAAGTCCATCTTAAGACAAGCTCTAACCATAAAAGATTCAAAATGATATTAAAATCAAAGACTTGTGTTCATCAAAAGACATCATAAAGTGAAAAGATAGGCCAGAAAAACAAGAATAACTAAGAAGATTGGACAATTTATCGAGAATTTTATTTTAAAAAAAACAAACTATAAATGAATAAAAACCATAAACTAGTCAATGGACAAAAATTTGAACAGGTATTAAAACAAAGAGAAGATACTGGTTGTCTGGAGACACTCATTCCCATTTGTAGTTAGAGAAATGCAGTTTAGGGTCACAGTGAGATACTCTCTTGCACCTGTTAAATGGGTAACAGGATAAGATGTGTGAACAGTTACTGTGCTCAACAATTATTGTTGCATTTATGTGTTAATGGGAAATGTTATGCCCTGCTGGTGGGTGTTAGGAGCTCTGGTGGTGCACTGGTTAAGGCATTTGGATGCTAACCAAAAGGTAGGTGGTTTGAACCCAACAGTCACTCATGGGAGAAAGATGAGGCCAGTCTGCTTCCATAAAGACTTACAGCCTTGGAAACCCAATGGGGTTGCTATGAGTTGGGCTCAACTCGATGGCAGTGAGTTTGGTTTTGGTTTCTCGATGAGAGTCAACTGATTTAATCGTTCTGAAAAACAATTTGGCCTTATTTTGTGAAAGCTGAGTGTGCGGATACACTATAGGGCAGTAACTGACCACAAATGTCTCCCAGTGTCCTACTCCCACTCTTCCTTTAACTAACAGAACATTCCCGAGTTTTAGCTGGATACATGACCAGCGAACCATGGAATAGTTCTGGTCTCTGTAACTAAACCAAACTCACCCTCATCCAGTCAGTTCTAACTCATAGCGAACCCTCCTTGGGTTTCTGAGGCAGTATCTTTACAGCAGTAGATTGCCCAATCTTCCTTCTGAGGGGTAGCTGGTGGTTTGAACCACCAGCCTTCTGGTTAGCAGTCAAATGCCTTAGGCACTACGCCACCAGGTCTCTGTAGCTAGGTGTTGCTAAACGAAGTTGTAGCCACAGGATATAAGAACAAGTGTTTTGTGCAATGTTCAAGCGATCTCTTTAAAGACAACAGCTCCAGGCTCTCTTTCTACTGTCCCAGTGGGACCGGAACAGATGCTTTGGCCTCAGTGAAGGAAGCCCTGTGACAATAAGTGCAAAGCTGACCCACCAGCCAGGGGATGGATGGGATCCAGGAACCCTGGCAACTGAAATGGCATGGGTGATGGTTATCACCACCTTTATTCTTCTGCACATCCCTCCTCCTTCATAATTACAGATACTGTTTTTACTCTTCAAGTATTGTGTAGCACAGAGTTAAGGGAAAAACAAAGAAGAGGGAAGTGACGTCAACATGATGATAGCATAGGCCCCTCCACCCTCCTACCTCCACAGAAATGGCAGAAAGAGAGAAAAATGGCAGAATAAACTTTGTCTGTATTCTAGAAACCAGTCTAAGTTTGATAGCGTGACACCAGGGAGATACGAACTCCTTAGAACAATCGACTATTCCAAAGGGCAGCACTGGCCCAAGGACAGAGTTCAAGATGCAGGAAGGGTTAGGAGAGAAGGAGGAACGGAAACGGGGACCACAGGGAGGAAGTGGGGCAAGTGCTGTTACTCCGTGAAGATGGCAATCGATGTCATACAACAACATGTATATGAATTGTTGAACGGAAAACTGATTTGCTCTGTAAACCTTCATCCAATCACAACAAAAAGTTTAGGAAAATAAAAAAGATCTGTAGCAACCAAGTGAACCAAAGTCAAAAATCAAACTCACTGCTATGGAGCCACTATTGTCTGGAAGCAACTTTTAAGCCATGAAGAGATTCCATCCCCTGAAGGTCTCTTTAAACTAAACAACGATTTAGCTCATTTAATAGAGAGCATTCACCTTGAACTTGGCAACGCTTTTACAGTATTATCTGCATGAGATTCAATGGACAACAGTAACTGAAAATCACAGGTGAGAACTCAGGGGGTCAGAGAGTCTAAGTTAACTGTGGTGAAACAACATGGACGCAGGAGGGAGAACGGCATGCAACCACTGTCTCTGAACTGCACGTGTAGACATTGTCAAGCAGGCATATCGTTATGCATATTTTCACCAAAAATTATATATATATATTTGTTGTTGTTATGTGCCGTGGAGTTGGACCCGACTCATAACGACCCCTCCTTGGGTTTCTGAGGCAGTATCACTATGGAAGTAGATTGCCCCATCTTCCTTCCGAGGAGTGGCTGGTGGGTTTGAACCGCCAGTCTTCTGGTTAGCAGTCAAGTGCCTT